>NW_026744495.1:0-2917 GCF_022355385.1 Mustela nigripes
TCTCTTTTTCTCTCTTTCTCTTTCTCTCTCACTTTCTCTCTCACATACGCACAACACACGCAAATCAACTTAAAACAATTTTTAATTTTCCCTATTCCATTTTAATATACTTGAGGCATGATCATTTTCTTAGTAAATGCAAGAAAAAAAAATCTAGGATTCCATCATTCTGTGTGATTAAAGTATTGAGGAATTTACTTCCAATAGCTCTTATAAAAACACATTTTATTTAAGTAATATTATATAATCAGGTGCCTGCATTATTCTTATTCTCCAACTACTGTTATTTGGCAATTAATATTTTGTCAATCAATATTCCCCTATATCTGAATGTGTGGGCAGTGAGAGATGAGTTAGAGGCAAGGATGGTGAAAAATGGGTTACACATTAGAAGACTGAGGGCACAACCTCCTGACTTTGTGACTTCTGAGACCCTGGGACTAACAAACCAGGAGACACTGGTACTGAAAATGTTCTTTCCCCTTCTACCTCTACCCCAGAGTAACCCCTAGATCTATCATAATGCACTTGCATTGCTATCCCCATGGAAAAGAGTTGCCATGATGGTTCCAGAACAAACCTTTTAAGGTAAAAAACAACTCTTCCCACCAGGCTCCCTCAAAAAAACTGAAAACTCCAGAATAAACCAGCTCTCTTTACACCTTAAAGACCTGGAGAATCAACAACAAATTAAGCCAAACCCACATGCAAGAAGGGAAATAATCAAGATTAAAGCAGAGATCAATGAGATAGAAATTAGAGATACAGTAGAACACATCAATGAAACTAGAAGCTGAATTTTGAAAGAATCAATAAGATTGATAAACTACTGGCCAAACTAATCCAAAAGAAAAGAGAGAATACCCAAATTAATAAAATTATGAATGAAAAAGGAAAGATCATGACTAATAGCAAGGAAATAGAAACAATCATCAGAAATTATTATCAACAGTTGTAACAGTTATATGACAGTAAGTTAAGCAACCTAGACAAAATAGATGCATTCCTAGGAACCTATAATCTTCCAAAACTGAATCAGGAAGAAATTGACAACCTGAATAGACCAATATCTAGTTAGGAGATCAAAGCAGTCATCAAAGACCTCCCAAAAAACAAGAGCCCAGGACCTGGTGAATTCCCTGGAGAATTCTACTAAACTTTCAAAGAAGAAATAACACCTATTCATCTGAAGCTGCTTCCAAAAATAGAAACAGAAGGAAAACTTCCAGACTCTTTCTATGAAGCCAGCATTACTCTGATCCCCAAACCAGGCAAAGACACCATCCAAAAGGAGAATTTCAGACCAATACCCCTGATGAATATGGATGCCAAGTTTCTCAACAAGATCCTAGCTAATAGGATCCAACAGTACATTGAAAAGATTATCCACCATGACCAGGTGGGATTTATCCATGGGATGCAAGGGTAGTTCAACACTCACAAATCAGTCAATGTGATAGAACAAATCAATAAAAGAAGAGAGAATAACCACATGGTCCTCTCAATTGATGCAGAAAAAGCATTTGGTAAGATACAGCATCCACTCCTGATTAAAACACTTCAAAGTACAGGGATAGAGGGAACATTCCTCAACTTCATAAAATCTATCTATGAAAAACCCACAGCGAATATGATCCTTAAACGGGAATAGCTGACAGCCTACCAATTGAAATCAGGAACACGACAAGGATGTCCACTCTAAACCCCGTTATTCAACACAGTACTAAAAGTCCGAGAAACAACAATCAGACAACACAAAGAAATAAAAGGTATTCTAATTGGCAAAAAATAAGTCAAACTCTCTCTCTTTGCAGATTACATGATGCTTTATATAGAAAACCCAAAAGACTCCACCCCCCCAACTACTAGAAGTCATAACAGCAATTCAGTAATGTTTCAGGATACAAAATTAATGTACAGAAATCAGTTGATTTCCGTAGAAAGGGAAATTAGAGAATTGATTCCATTTCCTATAGCACCAATAACCATAAAATACCTTGGAATAAACATAACCAAAGAGGTAAAGGATCTGTACTTGAGGAACTACAGAATACACATGAAAGAAACTGAAGAAGACACAAAAAAAATGAAGATCATTCCACGTGCATGGATTGGAAGAATAAACATTGTGAAAATGTCTATACTGCCTAGAGCCATCTATACTTTCACTGTTATCCTGATCAAAATTCCACTAGAACTTTTCAAAGAGCTGGAACAAACAACAACAAACAATTCCAAACAATTTGTATGGAACCAGAAGAGACCCTGAAATGCTAAGGGAATGTTGAAAAAGAAAAAGCAAAACTGGGGGCATCATGTTGCCTAATTTCAAGCTTTACTACAAAGCTGTGTTCACCAAGACAGCATGCTACTGGCATAAAAACAGACATGTAGACCAGTGGAACAGAGTAGAGTGCCCAGATATGGACCATCAACTCTATGGTCAAAAAATCTTTGACAAAGCAGAGAAAATTATATAGTGGAAAAAAGACAGCCTCTTCAATCAATGGTGCTGGAAAAAGTGGACAGCTATGTATGGAAGAATGACACTCAACCATTCTCTTATACCATACATAAAGATAAATTCGAAATGGACAAAAGACCTCAACGTGAGGCAGGAATCTATCAAAATCCTAGAGGAGAACATAGGCAGTAACCTCTTGGACACTGGCCACAGCAAATTCTTTCAAGACATGTCCCCAAGGACAAAGGAAACAAAAGCAAAAATGAACTTTTGGGACTTCATCAAGATGAAAAGTTTCTGCACAGCAAAGGAAACAGTCAACAAAATGAAGAGACAACCCACGGAATGGGAGAAGATTTTCACAAATGACATTACAGATAAAGGGCTGATATCCAAGATCTATAAAGAACTCCTCAAACTCAGCACACACAAAACAGATAATCATGTCAAAAA
>NW_026744496.1:0-388 GCF_022355385.1 Mustela nigripes
CAGATAAATGTATTATATATATAATATATACAAGTCACATGAGTAATCATACAGGAATATATATGAAGTACATAAATATACCCTTATACTATAATACTTAAATAATACATGATGATGCTGTTGTAGAGAAACAGTACTACTATAGAATGATATTGCTGTATCAACGTATGACCATACCAATCAAGAATGAGTAGCACTTATTAATAAATATTAATCTGTAATTGGCACAATAAAGAACACTCTACTGGCTCGAGTATATGGCAATTATATACTACATAAGACTATAATAATAGTATCATGGATAATACTTATATTAATTATCTGTGAATTACACAAATATATTTTATATTAGCTACAACAATTAGGTCACACTGATATATATATATAT
>NW_026744496.1:488-2418 GCF_022355385.1 Mustela nigripes
CTGATATTCTGCATATTCCTTGTATATATGTTCAACATATCAAATATATGTTCTGTCTTAGATAAAGATATACGCATCTATTCTATGAAATAATGTACTTCATCCAGTATGTAATTGATATGCATACTTACTCCATTCGATGTATTTCTATCTTACATATTGGTATTAGATATAAATACCTAGGTAGGTTTGTATACAGTTAACTTTACCTATAAAAATAGTGCGTATACTATATATATGCTCAGTTATTCTGGTTACATTTCTATTTACACTAAAATTTAAATTTAAAATTTATATAATTTTAAAATTTAATTTAAAATTTAAATTTAAAAATTTATATAAATACGAGTATTCTATGTCTAATTCAGTGACATCTAAAAGTACATATATGTACAGTTATACAAACATATATGTGTATTTTATACAAGGGATACTATACGATACTGATTTTTGCATTCCTTTAGGAAATCGCGTTCCCTCTGGAAATGGGCAATTTCCCTAGCCTGGGCTTTCTTTCTACCATTCCCTACCCCCCACCCCGAGACCCAGAAGTTCAACACTTATTTCCCAAACTAGCAAAGGCAACAAGAACCGGGAAGGTGAGGTCTAGGACAGAGGTGCCCAAGTCCTGAAGCCTGTTGTAGAACCGCTCCCAGCCAAATGGTTTTTTTCTGGTTTACTGACCTGCACTCTGGCTTCAGGCACGTTCATGAATCTTGCAAGCTCCTGGCTGAGGGGAGAAAATCCCAAGTACTCAGGATTGGGAGTTGGGGGTGAGTTAAAATAGAGGATTTTTCCTTCCTCTTCCTAAAATTTTTCCTCGGGGAGCCGTCCGTGACATCTGATGGAGCAATCTCTACATTAGAAAAAGTCACACCATTTCGGGATTTACAGTGAGATTCAGGTGACCAAGAATGGAAGGAGAGCCCGGCTGAAGGAGGCAAAGTCCCCAAGAGCAGGGGACATTCTAATTCAGTTTCTTCTCGTGTTACCAACTTCAAAATGAAGAAAAGTCTGAGGATCTCTCTCTACAGACTTTTTAATCCTTGCTCTTACCCATTTTATGGATTAACTTAGAGCCCTCTCATAAGGTGCTGTCCCTCCATCTCTCTCTCTCTCCGACTTTGCCCCCCCCCCCCTCTGTGATGATCAAATTCGAGTACATTCCCACTGGGTGCTAAGGGACGGCACCAACTGCTGTTCATTCCTTGGTGGTGTTATTTTCAAGTTTTGGTCTCACTGACGTCCCCCCACATTCCCCCGCACCCCACCCGACCAGCAGACCCCATGCCCCCACCACTCTTCTGGACCCTCTAGGTTGAGCTTTCCCGCAAGCAACACTTTTTTTTCCCCCGCAAGCAACATTTAATTGTACTTTTTTTTAACTTCAGATTTTCATTTTAAATAATCTCTACGACCGGCGTGGGGCTCGAATTGAAGACCCCAAAATCAAGAGTTCCAGGCTCAACCCACTGAGCCAGGCTTTTCTTTTGTTTGTTTTAACTTTCAAGGTTTTTCAAGACCTCCAGCATAATCTAAGGGAAGGCAGAACATTCCGGAATCCAGATAGTTTCCGACTGTAGTCTTAAAAATGTAAAAATGGGTGCAGGGGCCTCACGGTGGGTGTAGAGATTCCTTAAAATGAACAATTTGTACAAAAGTGACAAGGAGTAGGTTTCTGACGACGTTAAACAGAGGTAGGCTCTTAAACCATTCGCTCCCGCGTCTCAGACCTGCGGCCCGCGTCCCCGCTAGCGTGCTTCCAGCAGGACCTTCCTCTACCAAGTACGGCGGACACTTTGCGGGCCGGACGCGTTCCAATGGGCGTGAATGTCCGCCTTCAGCCCCCGTCCCCGCCCGTGTGCCTGGCAGCCTGGAGGCGGCTGGCCTTTCTGACCGCGGCGAGGACCCACGCTGAGAGCCCGCCCGC
>NW_026744496.1:2518-2917 GCF_022355385.1 Mustela nigripes
CCCGGGGCTCGCGCCTCCCGGGGCCCGCGCCCAGCGCCCCAGTCCGCTTACCGCATCAGCGCGTTGGGATACTGAGTGCGCTGGAACAAGCCCTCCAGCTCGCGTAGCTGCAGCCGGCTGAACGGGACTCGATGGGCCCCCGGCGGCCCGGGCGCTGGTGCCCGGCCTGGGGCGGGGGCCTGGGCCGGCGGGCCCTGCGGCAGCGGCGGCCCTTCAGGCCCCTGTGGCCCCTCCGGCTTGGGCTGGCCCTCCTGCCCCTCCTGCTTCTCCAGCTCCCGCTGCCCTGGCACAGGCAGTAGAAATTCTGCGGCCTCGCGGCCGTCCACCGCCTCTTCGACGCCGTCGCCATCGCTGTCGCCGACGCCATCGCTGTAGCCGACGCCATCGCTGTCGCTGACG
>NW_026744497.1:0-2917 GCF_022355385.1 Mustela nigripes
TTTTTTTTTTGTATATATATCTCTCACAGTCTTTGTGTTTTCCTTGAAATTTCTTAAAATAGAACTTAGGCTTATAGTCTTCCCTTTGTAATTTTTTGTGCAGGAGCGTTATTGAGGTGGTGGTAAGGAGTGGGGTGAGAAGTGTTTTGTAGTCTCATGATTAGGTCTCAATCTTTTAGCAATCCTATGCCACGGGGCTTTGACCTTCACAAGTGCTTCTCAGCCACTTCCCGTCTCTGCTTGGGTTAGAGAGGAGGACTAGAGGAAACTAGAGTTCAATAATTCTCTTCCCCTAGTACTGTCAGGTTTCTGGTAAAACCCAAAGTGGTTAGGTTCGGTGAAATAGTTTCCTTTGAGGGTAGGCTTGTGTTAGAAGTACAAAATGCTCTCAGCACATTTCAGAATGGTTAATTCTCCTTTCCCCAAAGGAAGCTCCCTGATCTTCAGTCAGAGCTCCTGATAGGATTCATAGAGGTAACTCATGGAAGTGTGGGGCCCCTAAGATTCCCAGTCCTAATTTTTAACTCTCCATCATTGTGCATATTGATCTTCCAGGAATTTGTTGATTATAATTTAATTTTTCCTACCTTGGTTGACTCCAGCAGCCAGCTTCTCCAGGGCTTTTGTTCCCAGTAAGCTGTAATTCTCTATATTCACATGTCACCAATTTGGGAGGCATTGGTCAACCTTGTGACACAACTCTTGGATGAATCTAAGAAAAAGTCATTGGTGTTCTATTTATTCAGCTTTATTCTTCTTGGAAGTGATGACTTCCAAGTTGGAAAACAGAAGCCTCATTCAGTTTTCAAGGTATTTTTTCTTTAAGACAAATAAGAACACACACATTCTTGTACATGTGTACTTTTGAGGTACCTGTGCCTGGTTTTCCATTACCAACAGAGTAAAATAACTGAATGCTAAGATAAAATACTTTTCTTTAAGTTTTAATTCCAGTGCAGTTAATACACAGTGTTATATTCATTTTAGGTGTATAATTAGTGATTTGACAATTCCATATATTACTCAGTGCTCATCAAAATAGGTGTACTTTTCATCCCCATCACTTATTTCACCCATCCCAACATCCAATTATCCTATGGTAACCATCTATTTATTCTCTATAGTTGAGTCTGTTTTTGTTTGTTTGTTTGTTTGTTCTTAAAGATTTTGTTTATTTGACAGAGAGCACAAGACAGGGGAGCAGCAGGCAGAGGCAGAAGGGAGAGGGAGAAGCAGGCTCCCTGCCAAGCTAGGAGAACAATGTGGGGATCATGACCTGAGTCAAAGGCAGACATTTAACCAATTGAGCCACCCAGGTGCCCAAGAGTATTTTTTTGTCTCTTTTTTTCCCCTTTGTTCATTTATATTTTTTCTTAAATTATCATGTAATAGTGAAATCATATGGTATTTATCTTTTCTGGCTGACTTATTTTATTTAGCATTATATACTCTAGATCCATCTATGTTGTTACAAATGGCAATATTTTATTCTTTCTTATCCCTGAATAATGTCCAATTGTATGTATATACATGCCTTCTTTATTCATTCATCTACCAAAGCACACTTCCATAATTTTGCTATTATAAATAATGTTCCAATAAACATAGGGGTGTGTAGATCCTTTCAAGTTAGGGTTTTCATATTCTTTGAATAAATACCAGAAGTGGAATTATGGATCAAAGGTAGTTCTATTTTTAATTTTTTAAGGAACCTTCATACTGTCTTCCACAGTGGCTATACCGGTTTACATTCCTCCTAAATGTAGATGAGGGTACTTTTCTCTCCATATCCTTGCCAACACTGTTTCTTATTTTTTGACATTAGCCATTCTGACAGGTGTGAGGTGTAATTGTGATTTTGATTTGAATTTCCCTGATGATGAGTGATGTTGAGCATCTTGTCATGTATCTGTTAGCCCTTTGGATGTCGTTTTTGGAGAAATGGCTGTTCCTGTCTTCTGCTCATTTTAAGTTGGATTATTTGGTGTTGAGTTGTATAGTTCTTTGTATATTTTGGATACTAAGCCTTTATCAGATATGTTATTTGAAAACATCTTTACCTATTCAGTAGGTTATCTTTTAGTTGTATTGTTTCCTTTGCTGTGTAGCAGTTGTTGTTGTTGTTGTTGTTTAAAGTAGTCACAATATCTAGAAAAAAAAGTTGCAATGGCCAATATCAGAGAAATTATTGCCTGTGCTCTCTTCTAGGGTTTTTATGGTTTCAATCTCACAAATAGGTCTTTCTCCATTTTGAGTTTATTTTTGTGTATGGTGTAAAAAGTGGTCCAGTTTCATGCTTTTGCATGTAGCTGTCCAGTTTTCCAAAAACCATTTGTTGAAGAAGCTATCTTTTTCCATTGCATATTATTGCATCTTTTGCCATAAATTAATTTACCATATAATTATAGATTTATTTCTAGGTTTTCCATTCTGTTCTATTGATCCTCTCTGTTTTTGTGCCAGTGCCATACTATTTTGATGACTATAGCTTTGTAATATAACTTGAAACTGGAATTGTGTTACCTCCAGATTTGTTTTATTTATTTTTTTCATGATTGCTTTGATTATTTGGGGTCTGTAGGAATTCCAAACAAATTTTAGGTTTGTTTGTTCTAGTTCTGTGAAAAGTGCTGTTGGCAATGTGATAGGAATTGCATTAAATATGTAGATTTCTTTGGGAGGTATGGACATTTTAACAATATTTATTCTTCCAATCCATAAGCATGGAATGACTTCCATTTGTTTCTGTTTTCTTTAATTTCTTTCATCAGTGTTTTTTTTTGTTTTGTTTTGTTTTGTTTTTATTTTTTTAATTTTTTATTTTTTATAAACATATATTTTTATCCCCAGGGGTACAGGTCTGTGAATCACCAGGTTTACACACTTCACAGCACTCACCAAATCACATACCCTCCCC
>NW_026744498.1:0-2917 GCF_022355385.1 Mustela nigripes
CCATGCAGCCATCAAAAGAAATGAAATCTTGCCATTTGCGACAACATGGATGGAACTAGAGCGTATCATGCTTAGCGAAATAAGTCAAGCAGAGAAAGACAACTATCATATGATCTCCCTGATATGAGGAAGTGGCGATGCAACATGGGGGCTTAAGTGGGTACGAGAAGAATAAATGAAACAAGATGGGATTGGGAGGGAGACAAACCATAAGTGCTTGGTTTTGTTTTTAATTTGCTTTAGTGTTAAGTGTCTAGGAAATGTCTTTACTTCAGTTTGCATATATCACAACCGTCCAGTTCAGGTCAGTCCAACTAAACAATCATCCTGCACCGAGCATATGAATACAAAGATCAAGACAAGTAGAAACTCAACTGTGAGCTTAGGTTTCACTTCTCTCAGTCATCTAACTGATATTGGTTCCAGCTTCTGTCCTTCATTCTAGGGAAAATTGGCTAGAGTCTGTACAGCATCTGCAAATTCCCTGGGGAACTCACAATTTCTGGTCCCCTCTAGTGCTGAGATGACTTTCCCTAAACCCTAGATTCTATTGACACTTCATCTTCCAGGAATGTTCTTTTCCTTTTAGAACCAATTCTTTTCTCTTAATCTCTTTAAAAAAAAAAAAAAAAGCATATAGGCAAGGCTGTTCAGTATATAATAGATTTTTCTAAAGATTTGGACCAAGAAAGGAGTTTGCATCAGAGTGAGTCAACTACCTGAAGTTAGATATTAGCCTTGCTTAGTCTTAAACTGCTTTTACCACCCTAATACCAAGAATTTCTCACATTTCTGCATAAGCCATAGCCCAGGCATTGTTGCTCAGTCTCTCCCTCCCCATATACTCCTTTCTTTCCCATCCCCAATGCATCCTTGTTTTAGTTAGACAGATTTACCCTTGGTTCACCTTTTTTACTCTGTTTAACCTGATCTGCTCCTCATGGCCTTGTCCTATATTATTTTTACCCCACTATGGAGGTCCCTGTTATAGATCATCTCAGCATCTCCTGAGATTGTATTTGAAAAAGTTAATTAGATTAACACTACATTGATTCAAACACAGTCCTCCTCCATAGTGACAAATTGTACACATGGTGGAGGACAAACTGTAATGATGTGTTCAAGGTTGTGAACATGACAGAAGCATCCAAGGAGGCTTCATGGAGGACCCTGAGAGATAAAAGGGTTTGAGGGATGAGCAGATGTCCCAAAATATCAAGAAGTAAAGGTGTTTCAGGGCAGAGAATGGGAATCCATTGTCCATGGGCAAGAGGTTTTCAGACATGATTGGAAAGCTACTGGCAGGATGTTGTTATTTTTAGCCAGAGGAGGGATTTGGGGAGAGAAAGCTGGGTCCAGATGGGGAAAAACTTTTCATGCCATGAATCCTTAAGAAAATTAGATTCTGTCAAGAGATTGGAATTTTGGAAAGATCCCTCTGATGACAATATAAAGAAGTTACTGGTGGAGGGTTTCAAGACTGAAGGTGGGAGACACATATCAGCTATAGAACTGGTTCAGATAAGTTTGAGCTTTGCTTTAGTAAGACAGTGGCAGGAAATGAGGAGAACAGATGAGGGAGTTAATGGAGGGCAAAACCAATCAGATGATGCAATACACTACTTTAAATGATGGCATAAAGAGAGAGAAACAGATTAGGAGATCTTCAGTATTCTCCTGAGTGCCTAGCAGACCCACTTTCCTGGAAAATGGGGGAAGGAAGCCTCTGACAGCTCTTCCCACATTTTCTTGCCACTACAATATCTATAGCCACTGATATAGGTGCAGGATTAAGAAGCAGAGCTAGGTTTTTATGGACAATTTGCAACCAAAAGGTCTTCCAGTCAGGAGGACTAATAGAGCAACAGTTCAGGGTGAGTTTTTTCTGACTAATCATTCCCTGAAATGTTTGCTTGCATGAGAGAGAACCTGGGAATCTAGCTTAAGTCTCAAAGCAAACTTTTAATTTGAGAACAGTGCAGCTACTACTGGTGACTAACCATCAGTCCCCACCCTGGAGATATTTTAATGGGTTCCTCCTAGCCCCAGGTGTGTCCTCTCAAGGAACTTCCCTGGATGACCCTCCAAAACTAGTTACAGGTGTCACTCACATCTGAGCGTCAGCCTTTCTCAAAAATTTTAGGTTAAGTGAAGAGTTCCACTAAATGACAGAGGATGAAGAATAGCTAATTTCTATTTCTGAAAATAGAAAATGTCAAACCCAACATTGTGAAGCTATTTCTATCCTTCATGCTGGTTCTAAACTGTTGTCCTATTACAAAATATGTGGCACTCATACACACACCAACATCCCAAAATATTTCATGAGGAATGAAGTTAATGATACTGCAAACTATTTTAAGCATACCATATATGCCACTACTATTTCTTATAATAACAAAGCAACCACTTATGTGAGTTTAAATTATACCTAGATGTACTCATTTATTCATTTCTCTAATCAATATGTTGCATAATTAAGAGTACTTATTATGGACTAATCAGCATGATGCATATTTAGAATATACTTACTATGTACCAAACAATAGTGAATAAAACAAAAATTTCTGCTTTTATATATCTTACAGGGGCAAATGGAAGATAAGTCAGGTTCTAAGAACTTTTCTGAAATGATCTTAGTTAATCCTTACCTTAACCCTATTATGATCCCCATTCTAAGATAGGGAATCTAAGCCACAGAACAGTTACACTCTCCCAAGGCTACACAAATAGTAAGGAGAGTAAAGAATTCATTTCCTAACCACAGAAGTGTTTTATTAGGTTGTGACTGATACCGCTAGCCATTTGTGTTGTCAAGAAATCGTCACTTCATGTGTAATTATAAATAACTATAATAAATCTAATTTTTTTTAATTTTTTATTTTTTATAAACATATATTTTTATCCCCAGGGGTAC
>NW_026744499.1:0-311 GCF_022355385.1 Mustela nigripes
TTTCCCTTCTTATTTGTGGAGTTGGTGTGATTTGTTGTTGATTCTCCAGTTATTTAAGGTGTAGAGACAGCTGGTGTGTTCTGGATTTTTCAATTTATTGAGGGAGGCTTAGATGGCTATGTATTTACCCCTTAGGACCGCCTTTGCTGTATCCCATAGGTTTTGGACCAAAGTGTCTTCATTCTCATTGGTTTCCATGAATTGTTTAAGTTCTTCTTTGATCTCCTGGTTGATCCAAGCATTCTTAAGCAAGGTGGTCTTTAGCTTCCAGGTGTTTGAGTTCCTTCTGAACTTTTCCTTGTGGTTGAGCT
>NW_026744499.1:411-2917 GCF_022355385.1 Mustela nigripes
TTTGGTATCGGTTGAGTCCTGATTTGTGACCCAGTATGTGGTCTATTCTTGAGAAAGTTCCATGTGCTCTTGAGAAGAATGAGTATTCTGTTGTTTTAGGGTGGAATGTTGTGTACATATCTATGAGGTCCATCTGGTCCAATGTGTCATTCCCTCCTCTTATTCATTGATTTTCTGCTTTGATGATCTGACTATTTCTGAGAGAGGTGTGTTAAGATCTCCTACTATTAATGTATTCATATCAATATGACTATCCTGATTAACAGTTTTCTTATGTAATTGGTTGCTCCCATATTGGGGGCATAGATATTTATAATTGTTAGATTATCTTGGTGGATAGTCCCTTTAAGGATGATGTAGTGTCCTTCTGTATTTTTTACTAAAGTCTTTAGTTTAAAATCTAATTTATCTGATATGAGAATCACTACCCAGGCCTTCTTTTGAGGCCCATTGGCATGAAAGATGCTTCTCCATCCATTCACTTTCAGTCTGGGTGTATACTTAGTTTCAAAATGGGTCTCTTGTAGACAACATATGGATGGGTCCTGTCGTTTTATCTAATCTGCAACCCTAAATGGCATTTAGGCCATTCACATTAAAAGTGATTATTGATAGATACATTTTTTCTCATCGTGTTACCTCTGAAATCTTTCTTTCTGTAGATTGTCTCTATATTTCTATTCCATGATATTCTTAGGATTTTTCATCTTTTATAGAACCCCCCCCCCCTTAATATTTCCTGCAGTGTCAACTTGGTGGTCGCATACTCTTTTAAGCCTTGTCGGTCCTGGAAACTCTTTATCTCTCCATCCATTTTGAATGTCAGTGTTCTGGGTAAAGTATTCTTGGCTGCATCTTCTTCTCATTTAGTGCCCTGAATATATCTTGCCAGCCCTTTCTGGCTTGACAGGTTTCTGTGGACAGGTCTGATGTTATTCTGATGGGCTTTCCTCTGTACATAAGGAGCTTCCTTGTTCTAGCTGCCTTCAAGAGGACCTGCCTACAATTATAATTCTTTATTCTTGCTATTAGGTGTCTCGAGAATTTTGAGAATCTATAATCTTGGGGGTGACCGTTCTGCCTCTAGTACATGAATGCTGGTTCCATTCGCAAGATTGGGAAAATTTTCATGGGGCATCACGTTACCTGATTTCAAGCTTTTCTACAAAGCTGTGATCACCAAAACAGCATGGTGTTGGCATAAAAACAGACACATAGACCAGTGGAACAGAGTAGAGAGCCCAGATATGAATCCTCAACTCTATGGTCAAATAATCTTCGACAAAGCAGGAAAAAATACACAGTGGAAAAAAGACAGTCTCTTCAATAAATGGTGCTGGGAAAACTGGACAGCTGTATTTAGAAGAATGAAACTCGACCATTCTCTCACACCGTACACAAAAATAAACTCAAAATGGATAAAAGACCTCAACGTGAGATAGGAATCCATCAGAATCCTAGAGGAGAACATAGGTAGTAATCTCATTGATATCAGCCACAGCAACTTCTTTCAAGATATGTCTCCAAAGGCAAAGGAAACAAAAGCAAAAATGAACTTTTGGGACTTCATCAAAATCAAAAGCTTCTGCACAGCCAAGGAAACAGTCAACAAAACAAAGAGGCAACCCACGGAATGGGAGAAGATATTTGCAAATGACAGTATAGACAAAAGGTTGATATCCAGGTTCTATAAAGAACTCCTCAAACTCAACACACACAGAACAGATAATCATATTAAAAAATGGGCAGAAGATATGAACAGACACTTCTCCAATCAAGACATACAAATGGCTATCATGTTCATCATCACTAGCCATCAAGAAGATTCAAATTAAACCACATTGAGATACCACCTTACACCAGTTAGAATGGCCAAAATTAGCAGGACAGGAAACAATGTGTGTTGGAGAGGATGTGGAGAAAGGGGGACCCTCTTCCACTGTTGGTGGGAATGCAAGTTGGTGCAGCCTCTTTGGAGAACAGTGTGAAGATTCCTCAAGAAATTAAAAATGGAACGTCCCTATGACCCTGCAATTGCACTCCTGGGTATTTATCCCAAAGATACAGATGTTGTGAAAAGAAGGGCCATCTGTACCCCAATATTTATAGCAGCAATGACCATGGTCGCCAAACTGTGGAGAGAACCAAGATTCCCTTCAACAGACGAATGGATAAGGAAGATGTGGCCCATATACACTATGGATTATTCTGCCTCCATCAGAAAGGATGAATACCCAACTTTTGTAGCAACATGGATGGGGCTGGAAGAGATTATGCTGAGTGAAATAAGTCAAGGAGAGAAAGCCAATTATCATATGGTTTCACTTATTTGTGGAGCATAAGAAATAGCATGGAGGACAAGGGGAGTTATGAGAAGGGAGTTGAGGGAAATTAGAAGGGGAGGCATACCATGAGAGACTATGGACTCTGAAAAACAATCTGAGGGGGTTGAAGGGGCAGGGGGTGGGAGGTTGGGGGAACCAGGTGGTGGGTATTAGAGAGGGCA
>NW_026744500.1:0-2915 GCF_022355385.1 Mustela nigripes
TTCACGACATCTGTATCCTTGGGGTAAATACCCAGGAGTGCAATTGCAGGGTCATAGGGAAGCTCTATTTTTAATTTCTTGAGGAATCTCCACACTGTTCTCCAAAGAGGCTGCACCAACTTGCATTCCCATCAACAGTGGAAGAGGGTTCCCCTTTCTCCACGTCCCCTCCAACACATGTTGTTTCCTATCTTGCTAATTTTGGCCATTCTAACTGGTGTAAGGTGATATCTCAATGTGGTTTTAATTTGAATCTCCCTGATGGCTAGTGATAATGAACATTTTTTCATGTGTCTGATAGCCATTTGTATGTCTTCATTGGAGAAGTGTCTGTTCATATCTTCTGCCCATTTTTTGATATGATTGTCTGTTTTGTATGTGTTGAGTTTAAGGAGTTCTTTATAGATCCTGGATATCAACCTTTTGTCTGTACTGTCATTTGCAAATATCTTCTCCCATTCCGTGGGTTTGCTGTGCAGAAGCTTTTGATTTTCATGAAGTCCAAAAAGTTTATTTTCGCTTTTGTTTCCTTTGCCTTTGGAGACATATCTTGAAAGAAGTTGCTGTGGCTGATATCGAAGAGATTACTGCCTATGTTCTCCTCTAGGATTCTGATGGATTTCTGTCTCATCTTGAGGTCTTTTATCCATTGGGGAGACAAGATGGCGGGGAAGTAGGAGGAGGCGCCCTTTCAACCTGTACACTAAAGTGAGCTGATTACCTTCTAAAGAAATCATTCTTTTTTTTTTTTTTAAAGATTTTATTTATTTATTTGAGAGAGATAATTCAGCACAGTGGCCATAACTGAGAGGTTTGTAGCTGAGAAGCTTGACAGGCAGGATTTCTGCTGGGGCCCCAGCGTGGGAAGGAGAGGAAGCCGAGAGGGCAGGAGAGCTCTGCCGAGATCCCTCCCCTTCTGCCCTCCTGGGAGTCAGCTTCCATCAAACAAAGATCTGTTGTTAATGTGTTATGCTTCTCATTGGATCTCATTTTGCTCTCCTGGGACTCCCTCGCTCTTAGGTTAATATAAACAACACATTTTGAGTCATTTTAATTAAAAAATGGGTACTGACTCAGTGTCCATCATGAAACCACCATGAGAGTGTTCTATTCTGGAAACTGCTTGTGGCAACTCAGACCAGCCTCGGACGCTATTCTTTGCACATCGCAATGGGCCCTTTTCAACAACCCTGTTCTTCTGACAAACTCCTGCTCATGCTTTGTGCCTCTGCACAAATGCCACCTCCCCTGGGAAGCTCTCCCTGCTTACACCCAGGCTTGACTTGATGACACGTCCTTGACATAATTTCTGTAGTACTTTCCCCATTTCTGCAAGATTTTCTTCACAATCTTCATAAACCTTAAGGGTTGGCCAATTCCTTTAGAAATAAACACACAGCTATCTAACAATTCAGCGTTCACACTCAGGTATTTGTCTAAGACACGCAAACGCACGTCTTCACAGAGCTTTGCACACAATGTTCATAGCAGCTTTAATCGTCCTCGTCAAAGCAAGAAGCAGGGCAGCTGTCCATCACCTGGTGAGTGGGTGCAGAGCATGGTCTGTCCACACAGTGGAAGGCCACCCAGCAACAGAAGTGTCGAACCAATGTGTGCAGAAGCACGGGGATTTCTCAGACACGTTTTATGAGCCAAAGAAGCCAGACACAAGTGTGTATACTTTGATTCCATTTACAGGAAATTCTAGAAAAGATCAGTCTAAGTTACAGCCCGGAAAGCAGAGCAGTGGTTGACTAGGGCTGTGGGGCAGGCAAAGATAGCTGCTGGGAGGGGGTGGGGATCAGTGATGGGATGTCCTGGCCTCAGAAGTGGTTCCCAAAAGGGCAATCTTGTGTCCAAATCAATGTCCATGGGGAGTGGGCAGGATGGGATATGGGTTGGTTTTGCAACCCAAGGGGCTGCTTTGCAGGGAATAGGACTTCTGAGCAGTGGATAGACAGCTCCACAGCTGGAAAATGGGAAGGGGCAGGGGACAGGGTCCCCTGAGATGGTGGCTGGGGCTAAAGGCATAGGGGCAAAAGTGGGCTAGTTAGTTATGGGTACAGAAGCCAAGTGAATCCGGGAGGGTGAAGGGAATCGATTCCTCAAACAGAAGTTGTAGAGAGACCAGGGATCCTAAACATGAGCCCTCTCTTATAGCTGAAATCAGCATGGCCCCTGTGGAAGGCAGAAAAAGGCTAGCCCAGATGAGGGCTCGACCTGGGAGTCAGTTCCTAATCTTGAGAGACACTCTGCTTCTGACCCACGTTGCCAGCCTCTGCCTTTCACCTGCTGGAGCCAAGGTGCTGTGATGCTTAACAGTGGAATCTCTATTACGTGCAGCCTTGACATTGGGGTATAGTGGGAGAGGCCCAGATGGCCTAGCCACATGCTCCGCCCACTTTGTCCCCCAGGCAGGGTCCCCCGGCCTAGCAGGTCTGCTGATCCCAGGCCCAGGTGTGCCTCGCTTCCCTCCACGGTCAGCATATATGACTGAGAAATTGCTGTGAGTCTCTTCTGTCCTATGTTGGGAGCTGTGTGTTGGGCCCTCCCTGGAAGGCGAGGTGGGACTCCCGCCTTCATCAGGATGCACAGGGAGTCGTTGAAGAGTCACGGAAGAAGCGTATGTCTGTGAGACTTCTTGTCCCTTTGGGCATGGCAAGTGTCAGCAGGGAGACACCAGCTCCAGGGCAGTGAGCCTGCAGTGCTTATGGGGCAGAAGTCCACCTGCCTCTCAGTCCTCTCTCCTGAGAACCTGTTTTCACAGGGCTGGCCCTGCCCCTCTGTCCCCACTTTGAGCATAGGAGCATCTCTGCTTTCCTCCTCCGGTTCCATGTCCTCTCCTCAGATCTGTCCCAGGGGACAGCAGTGAGCACCATTGTCCTTGCCCATGCCCCTGGACCCCCCCCCCCCCC
>NW_026744501.1:0-2915 GCF_022355385.1 Mustela nigripes
TTTTAACCAGATTTCTGGTTCTCCAGTCGCCCCTCCCCAGGGCTCTACTCTGGAATCCCTCATTTGGTGGGACACCTGAGTTCGAAAAACAAAACAAAACAAATCAACAACAACAGAGCAACGGACTTCTTCCATCCCACAGAATGACCCATAACTCTTTGGACGGGGCCAAACCCCCAGAGAGTAAGACTCGTCCATTTCCCATGAAGTCACTCGGAAATCTCACGACCATGAGTGACACGATATCCAGAGACAAAAACTTGAGCAAGAGCCTCACACTCGCCCTTTTTTCATATCCCGAAGAGATCGCCTCATGGTCTGTAGATCAGTCCTGCCATACCTATGACCCGAAACATAAGCCTAGATTGTGTTTTCAAATGTCCAAACAACCCTGGCCTCCACAACCTACAGGCTCAGGCCCCTGGACCAAACCTGACGACTGTGCTTGCCCTCTCCAAGGGAATTGTATGTGCCATTTCCAATGGCCACAACACTACTAAGAGGATAAACTTCCAAAGTCCCTGAGGCCATCCCAATATATGTGGCTTCCCAGGACAAACAGGGGCAATCTGGGCCCATCTGACACCTACCGGCACTCAGACCCGTAGACTGATGTGCCCAGAGGTAAAAAGGTACGAACAGGCCCCTAGGCACCTATCGGATCCATTGCTTTGGTTTCCAGGCATCTCTCCTCAGAGGCCTGGATTTCAATAAGAGCATATGACTGTTTCTTGACTCACCCATCAGAATAAATCTCATCTACACATGGGAAACTTGCATGATGGTGCTGTGTGAAACCCTCTCTTTAAGAGAACCCTTCAGGGCCCCAGTGCCACCGCTTCATTTCAAGGTCTCCATAGACACAAAATCATATTAGGACACAACACGGGAGAGTCCATTTCAACTCAACCTCCTCGGTTGCTCCCCCAGATCCAGCAGATCTAACCTGTCTCGTTGCTTTGAGACAATTGGAATGCGAGGTGGGCAACGCAGCCATCCATCCTTAGAACCCTGCTCGGAATCGTTTTCCTGGAGCCAACCAACAGGTCTCACTTGTCCTGTAGAAGAATCTTTGAAGTTGGGAGCTTCTTACAACTCCCATCGTGGGAAAAACCCCATGGCCTCGTGATCCACCCCCCCTTAAAGAAGGGGCAATCAGGGACAGAATGTCCAACCTGAGTTATCGTCTGATCCTCGCCCTGACTTCAGATGCACGCGATCTGAATTCAGGTCTGTAGATTGTGCCTGCCATATCCTCACCCAGACCTAGGCCTAGCTTGGGTTCTCAGACTTCCGTCCTCAGACTACTGGCCCACAAGCCCTCCAGTTTGGCAACCCAGGACTACAATGCAGCACTCTGTCTGCCATCCAGAAGAAAAACATTGCCCCCTGGGGCTACCTAGAAACCCCAAATGAGGATCAATCTGCACGCCATTCGGCTGACCCCTAATATATAGGCTGACCTGGGCACTAATTCCCTTTCTGACACAGCCTGAGCCTGGACTCCTGGTCCCACCCAGACAGCTGGCCACACACTGAGCACATCGGACCCGCCATGGTCTTAGGTCGTCATCTCTTCTCAACTTTGGGTTTCAGGCTTCAGAACCAAGACCTTATCTTCAATCACGGCCCAGGTTTGAAAATGATGCAGAAATCAGAACTCTTTCCTCATGGCAAGAAACCTTGTGGTTGGCATGTTGTCCAAGGTTCACTGTAGTTGAAACCAGTGTGGCCCATGAAGCCCCACCCATGTTTGTGGGCCACATTGGTCACAAACACACATTGTGACCCCTCAGCCTGAGCCCAGTCCTCAGGTAAGGCCTCTCAGTGGCTGGATGGAGAGACAGCATATTGGGCTTGCCATTCCCCTAGGCCCCAATTTTTAACCATAGTTCGGGTTGTCCCTTCACTCTTCCCAGGGCTCTGCTTTGGAATTCCTCTTTTGGTGGGACACCTGAGGTAACAAACCTGAAAGGAGTACTCCAATCCCATGAGGCTACCCCAACATTCCACGGCCATCGCTGATACAAAATCCAGAGACAAAAGCCTGAGCACTCGCCTCAGACTTGCTCATTCTTCATATCCTGAAGAGTTCTTCAGATCAGAACCTACAGGGCACTCGAATGCACCCAAAATATATAGTCTAACATGGGCAATAATGCACTGTCTGACATCCTGAGCCCGGACCTCGTGACCAACACCCAGACAGCTGACTGCACACTGAGCACATCAGACCCGCCATGGCCTTAGGTCATCATCTCTTCCCTACGTCAGTTTTCAGTCTTCAGAACCTAGAACTTATCTCCAATCACTGTCCAGGGGTGACTGTGATGCAGAAATCAGAACTCTTCCTTACCCATGGCAAGAAACCTTGTGGTTGGCATGTTGTCCAACGATCAGTGTAGCAGAAACCAGCATTCACCCTGAGGCCCCGCCCATTTGAGTGCGACGAGGGCAAAAACACGCATTGTGACCCTCAGCGAGAATCCTGTCCTCTAGTACGTCCTCTCTGTGGCTGGACCATTAGATGTCATAATGGTCTTGACATGTCCCTAGGCCCCAATTTTTAACCAGATTTCTGGATGTCCAGTCACCCCTACCTAGTGATCTACTCTGGAATCCCTCATTTGGTGGGACATCTGAGGTTGAAATACAAAACAAAACAAATCAAAAACAACAGAACGTCGGACTTCTTCCATCGAAAATCTTCCATCCCACAGAATGACCTCAAACTCTTTGGACGGGGCCAAACCCCCAGAGAGTAAGACTCGTCCATTTCCCATGAAGTCACCCGGAAATTTCACGACCATGAGTGACACGATATCCAGAGACAAAAACTTGAGCAAGAGCCTCACACTCGCCCTTTTTTTCATATCCCGAAGAGTTCTCCTCATGGTCTGGAGATCAGTCCTGCC
>NW_026744502.1:0-2915 GCF_022355385.1 Mustela nigripes
TTTCCATTGGGAAGGACTTCTGATTTCTGCATCATTTTCAAACCTGGGCAGTGATTGGAGATAAGGTCTAGGATCTGAATCCTGAAAACCGAGGTTGGGAAGAGATAACGACCAAATCAATGGCTGGTCCTATGTGCTCAGTGAGCGGCAAGCTGTCTGGGTGGGGCCAGGAGGTCCAGGCTCTGGCTCTGTCAGAAAGGGCCTTATTGCCAAGGTCAGCCTATATATTTTGGGTACAGCCATGAGGCGTGCAGGTTGAACTTCATTTGGGGTTTCTGGGTAGCCCCAGAGGGCAATGTATTTCTTCTGCAGGGCAGGTAGAGTGCTGCATTGTAGTTCTGGATTGCCAAACTGGAGGGCTTGTGAGCAAGTAGTCTGTGTACAGAAGTCTGAAGACATAAGCTAGGCTTAGGTTTCTGGGTGAGGACATGGCAAGCACTATATACAGACCTGAATCGAGAACTCGTGCATCTGAAGTCTGGGTGAGGATCAGACTATTTCTCAGGTTGGACCTTAGGTACCTGATGGCCCCTCCATGAAGGGGGGGGGGTTATCAAGAGGCCAGGGGTTTTCTCACGATGGGAGTTGTGAGAAGCTCCCAACTGCAAAGATTCTTATGCAGGAAAATTTAGACCTGTTGGTTGACTCCAGGCCAATGATTCTGAGCAGGGTTCTAAGGATGGATGGCTGGGTAGGCCACCTCGCATTCCAATTGTCTCCTAGCAACAAGACAAGTTAGATCTGCTGGATCTCGGGGAGCAACCGAATATACTGAGTTGAATTGGACTCTCCCGTGCATGTGTCCTAATATGATTTTGTGTCTATGGATACCTTGGAATGAAGAGGTGGCACTGGGGCCTTGAAGGGATCTCCTAAAAGATGCTTTGACACACCTCCCACGTGCAAGTTTCCCATGTGTAGATGAGTTTTGTTCTGATGGGTGAGTCAAGAAACAATCATATGCTGGTACTGAAATCCAAGCCTCTGAGGAAGATGCGTGGAAACCAAAGCAACGGATCCGATTAGGGCTTAGGGACCTGTTCCTTCCTTATTACCTCTGGGGATATCAGTCTACGAGTCTGAGTGCAGGTAGGTTCTCAGATGGGCTCAGATTGCTCCTGTTTGTCCTGGGAAGCCACCACTATTGGGATGGCCTCAGGGAATTTGGAGGTTTATCCTATTAGTAGGGTTGTGGCTATTGGAATGGGCACACAGAATTCCCTTGGAGAGGGCAAGTACAATCCTCAGGTTGGCTCCAGGTGCCTGAGCCTGTTGGGTGTGTAGGCCTGGGCTGTTTTGAGAGTTGTCTGAAAACACAAACTCGGATTATGTTTCGGGTCATAGGTATGGCAGGAATGATCTACAGACCATGAGGAGAACCTTCAGGGTATGAAAAAAGGGCGAGTGTGAGGCTCTTGCTCAAGTTTTTATCTCTGGATATCGTGCCATTCATGGTCATGAAATATCCGGCTGACTTCATGGGAAATGGACGAGTCCTAATCTCTGGGGGTTTGGCTCCGTCCAAAGAGTTTGGGGTCATTCTGTGGGATGGAAGAAGTCCGTTTTTGTTGTTGTTGTTGTTGTTGTTTTGTTTTGTTTTTCTAACTCAGTTGTCCCACAAAATGAGGGATTCCAGAGTATAGCGCTGGGGAGGGGAGATTGGACAACCAGACATCTGGTTTAAATTAGGGGCCTAGGGACATGTCAAGCCAGTATGGCATCTAATGGTCTAGCAACTGAGAGGACGTACTAGAGGACAGGACTCACGCTGAGGGTCACAATGCGTGTTTATGCCCTCGTCGCACTAAAGAATGGGCGGGGTCTCAGGGTGAATGCTGGTTTCCCCTGCACTGAACGTTGGACAACATGCCAACCATAAGGTTTCTTGCCATGGGTAAGGAAGAGTTCTGATTTCTGCATCACAGTCACCCGTGGGCAGTGATTGGAGATAAAGTCTAGGTTCTGAAGCCTGAAAACTGAGGTAGGGAAGAGATGATGACCTAAGGCCACGGTGGGTCTTATGGGCTCAAAGTACGTCAGCTGTCTGGATGTTGCTCAGGAGGTCCCGGCTCAGGGTGTGTCAGACAGTGCATTACTGCCCAGGTTAGACTATATAATTTGGGTACATTCGAGTGCAATGTAGGTTTATTCTCATTTAATGTGCCCGGGCAGCTCATTGGGCAATATTTTGTTTCTAGAGGGCAGGCAGAATGCTGCAATGATGGTCTGGAATTGCCAAACTTGTGGGCTTCGGGGTCAGGAATGTGAGGACGGAAGTCTGAGAACACAAGCTAGACTTGGGATTCAGGGCGAGGGCACGGCATGTACCTCCTGAAGATCTGAAGGAATATCTCAAGCATCTGAAGTCAGAGCGAGGATCAGACGTTGGCTCAGCTTGTATTTTCTGTTCATGACGTCCCCTTCATAAAGGGAGCCGAATCTCGAGGCCGTGGAGGTTTTCCCAAGTTGGAGTGGTGGAAGGCCCCCTCCAAGGATTCCTTCTGCGGGACAATTGAGACCTGCTGGACAGCTCCAGGACATCCCATATGGATGAGTCCAGACCAACGTTCTAGGATGGATGCCTAGGAAACCCGCCTCGATTCCAATTGTCTCCTAGCGACAAGACAGTTTAGATCTGATGGCTCTGCGGGAGCAACCGGGGTGGCTGAGTTGAAATGGACTTTCCTGAGGATGGGTCTAATGTGTGTTTGTGTCCATGAGGGCCTTGGAATGGGGCGGTGGCACCGGGAGCCTGAAGTATTCTCCTAAGCTTTTGACATAGCTCCCATGCACAAGTTTCCTTGTGGAGACGAGGTTTGTTCTGATGGGTGCCTCAGGAAAACCCCAATGCTGGTATTGGAATCCATTGCTTTGGTTTACAGGCATGTCTCCTCAAAACCCTGGATTCCAATACC
>NW_026744503.1:0-2914 GCF_022355385.1 Mustela nigripes
GCCTTGGGGCATGTGATAGCTGGGTCCCTACTTGTCCCAGGGGAGATTGTGCCTGCCTCAGGGGACCCGGGAAAGTCAAGTGAGAGGACTCGGGAAAGCCCTGTAGAAGGGGATCCAGCACCTTCCTAGGGACCCCCATCAACTAAATAACAGGAATTTATATGTTGGCAGGTGGTTCACAAAAAGAGGCTCACAGGGAGCCCCAAGTGGGTTTCCAGCATCACCCTGCCTATCCTCTAGTCTTTGGTTAAAATCTCCGTTAGGGCTGAGAACAGGATAATCTAGTCTTATTGTTCCTGTTAATTCCAAGCAAAGAGGCAGCTGGAGGAAGTAGAGCCCTCAGGGAATAGTGTTATCACTGTTTCAGGATGGGCTGCCTCTGGTTTTTGGAAGAATCTGGAGACAATGGGCTATTGTCCAAACAGGGGATGCCCTGGGCAAGGCTCAAGTGCTTTCCAGCAAAGGAACTGATGGCAGGAGTGTCCAGGGAAGGTGTGGTGTTTTGGAATGTTCCTGTCCTGACTGCCCCCAAGGGGATTCTTCCTCCCTCCCAAGCCTTTCTCAAAACCAACAGAAATGATTTACTTCCAGAAAAATATGGTTTAACAAAGGGAAGAAAGACGGAAGGTAGAAACTGCTTTTTCCTCCCCACTCTCTGCATTATGGATGATTATGTTTCTCAGTGTCCAATGTGCTTTTCTTGAGATTTAAATTTAAATGTTTTAGAAAAACAGCTCTTCTAAACTGGGGGAAAAAAAAAGCGTTCATCAGCAGACCATGAATTTTCCCTCTGATGACCAGTTTGCTCTTCTTAGGAACACGATTCCACACGTCTAGACAGTGGGTCACAGCCTCCTTCTCTGGACCTCCGTCCGTGAGACCCCCTAGTGAGCCTCCACACATCTCCAGCCCTTCTCTGCTCTGCTCAGGGAGGGCAGGGGAGAAAGGGGTCCCATACAGGGGCCGGGAGTCAGGGCGGGGCCGGCATGAGAATTCTGCCACTCTCGGCTAGTCCCCCACCCTGGCAGGCTCCGCAGCACCCCCAGACTCAGTTTCCTCGTGCAGGATGTGGGGCAGTGACTTGATTTTCCTCAGAGGACGCTTGTGAGACTGAATGAGCTAACACAGGTCATGCATTAGCATAGAGTAGGGATCATTCCATATTGCTTTCTTGTGAGGTCCAAGGGAATATCCTTCCAAAGGTCTCGCTTAATTTAGAAAATATTTATTCAAGGATATGTTACATAGGCCATCCCTACTTACTTCTTTACTTCCGGGAAGCCAGGTTACTGCATAATGAAATGAACCCTAAAGTATAGGTAAATAAGCTTATATGTTAAAAAGCCAAGCTACATCTAGTTAATATTATTTTTTTTTAACATTTTATTTATTTATGACAAAGAGAGAGATCACAAGTAGGCAGAGAGGCAGGCAGAGAGAGAGGGGGAGGCAGGCTCCCCGCTTATCAGAGAGCCCGATGTGGGACTCGATTCCAGGACCCTGAGATCATGACCTGAGCCAAAGGCAGAGGCTTAATCCACTGAACCACCCAGGTGCCCCGTCTAGTTAACATTCTTAAATCATGCTCCCAAACTGATATACAAGGGACACACATATCCTAGGACTACGTCCACAGTACCTAAAATATTGTCTCACGTTTGACCTGTTAAGCTAGAGCTAATATCACATTTTCAACTACAGATAGCTTATTTTGCCTATTACAAATTAGGAGGTCATCGAGGGTGTTTCTCTAAGAGCTGTCAGGGTAACAGCCAGATGATGTTTCATACCCAGCAGCATGGATGAAAGTGACGAGGGGCAACACCTGTGTGCGTGAGCACATGGAGTCGTGGGAACTCTCGGCCGCTCTCGGTGCGGGTGCAAACAGTAAGCCACTCTGGCAGGGGCTCTGCGCCTCTTATAACAGGAATTGCACACCCGACACTAACTCAGCATTTCTAGGGTCCGGTTTCTACCCACGTGAGCATGTTCTTTTACGCATTGTAACTTCCAGCAGGAAAACACAGGAGAATAAACAAGCACCCTGTAGTACATTCACACTCGACAATTGAAAGGAACAAGCTTTCTCTGTGTGCACCAACACAGATGATCCGTTTAAGATTTATTTGAGAGAGACAGAGAGGGAGAGGAAGAAGCAGGCTCCCTGCTGAGCGGAGAGCCTGACTCAGGGCTGGGTCCCAGGACCCGAGATCATGACCTGAACCGAAAGAAACACTTAACTGACTGAACCACCGAGGCAACCCAACGGAGATGATTCTGAAAAACACTACGTCAGGAGTTGCCTGGGTGGCTCAGTCAGTTAAGTGTTCAACTCGTGATTTCGGCTCCCGTCATGATCTCAGGCTGTGAGATCAAGCCCCACGTCGGACTGCACACTGGGTGTGGAGCCCTCTCTCTCCCTCTCCCTCTGCTCCAACATCATTAAAAACACCATGTCAAGCAAAAGAAGGTGCATGTTAAAAAGTACATATAATTAATTGTATTATATAAAGTTCAAAAGGCAAATCTAATCTGTGGTGACAGATATCAGAACAGTGGTCTTGCAGGGGAATTATGAGCTGGAAGGAGGCATAAGAAAATGTATTAGAAAGTTGGGAAATTCTGTATCTTGATCTGGGGGCTAGTTCCGCGGGTGCCTACATTCATCAAAACTTACACACCTATATACATAAGACCTATCCATTTTACCCTATGCAAAATTCTACGTCAACAGAAACTTTGTCAGGATAAAATTTGAGATCAAGGCAAAAAAAGTTACATAATAAAAATAAAACACCCAGAAATCTGTATCAGGATATTGAGCAGATTCCTGCCTTTTCTCTCAAAAGACAAATCTGTAGCAAGTAGCCAAGAATCTTTCTACTGGCCCTAGAGCTGTGCCCCCAGGAAGACT
>NW_026744504.1:0-2914 GCF_022355385.1 Mustela nigripes
TTTTTTTTTTTTCAGTATTTCAAAAAGCATTTAAGACATTTCTTTAAATTACATACAATCCAAGATGGTGGTGTTTTGTAGGAATCACAAAAGCAGCATTTCATAATTTTTTGTTATTTGTCATAATTGTTATTTAAAGAATGAAGCATGTTTGTATGAAAACATTATGACCTTTTCTCTTAGTTTAAACAAACTCCAAGGTAATTGGACTTCTAAAGAAAAAAAAATATTGTCATGTGTTTTGGAAATTTTTAGTCTTATTTGCTGTTAAATTTTTAGTTTTATAATAATCCCTAAGCATATAATTTTTAGTTATTGTTATTTGATGGATGTGCCTTTAACTGTACTCTTAAGAAACAATAGTGATGATTGAGATTTTACTTTTGATATTTTATCTTATTACAACCCATTTGAGAAATGGCAGGTTATTGTTTTTATTTTCCTAATGCAGTACTTTTCTTCTGCTACACTTTAATAAATGGCTCCTTTAGATATTGATTGCTACTAACCACAATCTACAGTTATCACAGCTGCATCACTGTTTTCGATTGCACAGTAATTTGCTCCTCATTTATTTCATTTTGTAACACACAAAAACTAAAAATCATAAAACCTGGTAATTGGAGACCATATAGGGTGCATATTTAATGTGATATTATTTTTCTAACCATTTTATTCAAAACAAACATTTAAAATATAGATATTCTTAACAGAGGAACAAAATTTTTAAAAATAGGGTTGTGACTAGGGCGCTTGGGTGGCTCAGTAGGTTAAAGCCTCTGCCTTCAGCTCAGGTCATGATCCCAGGGTTCTGGGATTGAGCCTCCGCATTAGCCTCTCTGTTCAGTGGGGAGCCTGCTTCCTCCTCTCTCTCTGCCTGCCTCTCTGCCTGCTTGTGATCTCTATCTGTCAAATAAATAAAATCTTTAAAAAAAATGATTTGTGACTGAAAATGAAATGTTCCAAGGTGTTACCACTGGTGATAAAAAGCAAACTAACAATATTTCTCTATTTTAACATACTTTATAATATGCTATTAGATTTATTAAGGTTTGCCGGGCTGGCCCAATTACACTTACTTCTCATTCCTTAGTCTCTGGCTTTTTCTTTTGAGTCATTGAATTAGCCCCATTCTTCTAGTTTTGCTTAAGTTACCCAAAGTTAGGTCCTGTTGATGAAGCCAAAGAAATCTTGACACACAGGGTTTTCAGACCATCAAGATCCAATCATTATTTTACATGTTTTATGCTAAATATTTTGTTATTTTATGTGACATTCAAAAATAAATAGAGCATATATTTTAAGGAACTTTTAGAAGATATTTTAAACATAAATTTGTATAATAAGCATTTAAGTTATAAATCAGATAAAATTCTAAAAGAATTTTGAGGAAATTCCTAAACCACTGTTCATAATTAAAGTCTATGGATGAAAAGTTGATAATGAAGATTTAGTCATATACTAGTATTCAGTGACTGACCTTTTCACCTGTTTTCCAGAAAAATACTAAAGAAAAGGGGAAAAGGAAAAGGACTAAAGTTCATAATTAAATATCACCAAATTGGATTTTTTTGGATATGGTAAGTTACTGGACTATATGACCTTTCCTTTCTAATCTGTTCCCAAATCCCATTATCTGATCTCTCGTTGTTCTACAAAACATTAATTACTGTAAGCAAAAATAAGCAAAATTAATATCCTCAATTACTACATGATTGAAATATGTGGAAAGTCAGATAATTTGTTGACATAGGGAAGAAAATGTCCAGTTATGTATAAGTAACTTAAATAGTTAGGCTTAGCATTCAAAAAACACTCTCATAACATCGAAGATAAAATATTCATTCTTAAAAGTCCACAAACTGGATTTTTCAACTACTTGGATATTTCAAGGTCTCAACCCAAAATTGAGCTGATGGTAACTAAAGGCACAAGAGACTGATAAATAAATAAAATTTCCAGTATTAATTAATATATTAATTTACTCCAGTGATCACATTTCTAGCTAAAGGAGCTCATATCCTGGTTTTTGAACTATATAAGAAAATTAATTATTGATCAAAAGCTTGCCTGAGGACCATGGAATGAAAGAATAGAGAAGTAGATACCCTCAAGAGAGATTTCATCCATTTCATGAAGAGCCTAGTAAATTATTCTGACCTCACACAGCAGAGAACACTATCAAGGGGTCAAGCTTCTCATATACCCTCAAATTATTTCTTATTTCTGAGCAATGGTGAACCTATACTGCTGAGTTGTGCTTCTCTAAATATGTTTTCTTATTCTACCCATTTCCCTATTGACAGTTTCATTCTTTTTTTTTTTTTAGTTAAATTTTTTATTTTTTATAAACATATAATATATTTTTATCCCCACGGGTACAAGTGTGTGAATCACCAGGTTTACACACTTAACAGCACTTACCATAGCACATTCCCTCCCCAATGTCCATAACCCCATCCCCTTCCCCCAACCCCCCTACCCCCAGCAACCCTTAGTTTGTTGTTTGAGATTAAGAGTCACTTATGGTTTGTCTCCCTCCCAATCCCATCTTGTTTCATTTATTCTTTTCCTATCCCCTTAACCCCCATGTTGCATCTCCACTTCCTCATATCAGGGAGATCATATGATAGTTGTCTTTCTCCACTTGACTTATTTCGCTAAGCATGCTACCCTCTAGTTCCATCCATGTCGTCACAAATGGCAAGATTTCATTTCTTTTGATGGCTGCATAGTATTCCATTGTGTATATATACCACCTCTTCTTGATCCATTCATCTGTTGATGGACATCTAAATTCTTTCCATAGTTTGGCTATTGTGGACATTGCTGCTATAAACATTCGGGTACACGTGCCCCTTTGGATCACTACATTTGTATCTTTAGGGTAAATACCCAGTAGTGCAATTGCTGG
>NW_026744505.1:0-2913 GCF_022355385.1 Mustela nigripes
ATCTGCAAAATAAGATTCAGATATAACATTAAAAGACTAAAATTTCAGCACCAAAAATAAGGGAAAGAATTTGGTAATACTATTTTGGAGAATTAAAAACAATTTTATAATCCTTATGGGTCATGGTGGGGGGATTCTATTTGTAACTATTATGTATATCATAGAAAAATGGAAAATACAGAAAGATACTAAGAAAAAATCTGTAATTTATAACTGTTAAGAATCTGTACTCTATGTAACCTGAACACCCAGTTAAATTTGCTTAAATAAAAGGGGGATCTATTGGTTCCTAGTACTGAAAACAGCAGGGATTGAACTAGCTTTAGTTACCAGTTGACTTGAGGTCAAAGGATGTTATGAAGACTAGATTTCTGTCTCACCATCTCTGGCTTTGCCATGCATGAGTCTTACTTCATTCTCAGGTGGGCTACCTCTTGAAGGCTGCAGCATGGTTACACTCCAACTATTCTAAAGTTCCAAATCTATGGGAAAAGAAAGAATTGCAATCCTGAAGGCTGAAACCAAAGCTTCAGATTTGAGTTGGCTCCAAATGGGCCTGGCTTTGAATCCCTCATAGGTCCAGCAGTGACTAACTCAGGGAACCATGGGTGAAGCCCTCTCCCAAAGCATAAGGCCTGCAGTAGTGGAGAGCTTGACACTCTAATGAGAACTGGGGCTCATGATTGAAGGTGAAGGAATGGGAATGGGACATGTCTGCTATTACTAGCTACCATCACTTAAAGATAATAACCATTAAAATTTGTATTGTGTGTGTGCACACTCATGCACACACATTTAAGAAATTAAAGCATTTAAAAATTTATTTCTAGCGGGTGCCTGAGTGGCTCAGCTGGTTAAGCATCTGCTTTCTCCTTAGATCATGCTCTCAGGGTCCTAGAATCAAGTCCCACATCAGGCTAGCTCCCTGCTTAGCGAGGAGTCTGCTTCTTCCTCTCTCACGTTCCCTCTGTGCTCTCTCTCAAATGAATAAACAAAATCTTCTTAAAAATTATTTCTAGAAACCAGAAAGAAAATTCAAATTCTGTATTCTTCCATTTATATGAAATTCTTAAAAAAGAAATCTAAAACAAGGTTAGTGGGTGCCTGGAGCTGGAGGTAGGAAGATGATGGATATGTTTTATGTCTTGATTATTGTGGTATTTATGACCCTACATTGAAATTTTTCTCAGCCAAAACAACTTTAATATAATAATACTGTATTGGTCAGGAACCACAGTAACAGATACCAAGTATAGCATGAACAGAGTTGTTTAGAAAAATCAATGAAACAAGATGGGATTGGGAGGGAGACAAACCATAAGTGACTCTTAATCTCAAAACAAACTGAGGGTTGCTGGGGGGAGGGGGGTTGGGAGAAGGGGGTGAGGTTATGGACATTGGGGAGGGTATGTGCTTTGGTGAGTGCTGTGAAGTGTGTAAACCTGGTGATTCACAGACCTGTAGCCCTGGGGATAAAAATATATGTTTATAAAAACGAAAAAATTAAAAAAATAAAATAATAAAAAAAATAAAAAGAAAAGTCAGGTTCACATTTACATTACAATGTAGCAAATAAATATGCATCTGGTTCAGATTTATTAAGAACAAAATATGTGGCATAAGAGAAAGTGTCTACCACTTTCTAAAAGGTTCAGAATTTAAGTAGTTGGATTCCAGAGAATGTGATGACAGCCAATGGATGGAAATTTATGTTGGGGAGGTGACATCAGCATGGTTTAAGAAAGTAAAAATTGTTGTCAGGATTAAACCCAAAAGGTGAATGTGGGAGCCAGTCACATGTGGAGATCCAAGTAGCAGTCCACAAGGCAGATGTGAAGCCTGATGGGGCAGGACCTATTCTAGGTGACCAGCACACTTGGCAAGTATTTGACACAGGAGTTTCAGCAAGAGCAACAGGGCCCAAGTTACTGGCACTAGAAGGAAAAAAATTGGAAAGTTGGTTAATGCTCAACTATGAAAATTAAGACACAAAGTCAGAGTGGGGTTGAATCAATGCTAAAACATTTGGATATTGAAGAAAAAAGGACAAATCAGCCATAGAGTCTGGAGCCAGTAGTCAAGGGGTCCTTTCCATGGATAGAGAAGGAATATAAAGGAAAGAGATACTAGAGTGCTTTCTGAAGTGTTTCAAGGAGTAATTGAGATCAAAGGGTAGTTTGTTCAAAATGGGAAGGGGCTTCTTTTTTTTTTTTTTTAAAGATTTTATTTATTTATTTGACAGACAGAGATCACAAGTAGGCAGAGAGGCAGAGAGAGAGAGAGGAGGAAGCAGGCTCCCCGCTGAGCAGAGAGCCTGATGCGGGACTCGATCCCAGGACCCCAAGATCATGACCTGAGCCGAAGGCAGCAGCTTAACCCACTGAGCCACCCAGGCGCAAGGCATGATAAAAAGAATTAGATGTGACAACTGTCTAAAGTCTAATTTAAGATGAAAATATAACTTCCTCAGTTACATTTGAATATAACTTAATAATTGAAAAGAAACATCTCCTTTCTCTTCCCCCCATAACATTATAATTGGAAGGAAGGAGGGAAGGAGTGAGGGAGTATATGAGAGAGAGAGAGGAAATATGGACAGGGAAGAGAAAGGGAAGGGAAAGTTTAAGGGAAGAGGCCTTCTTTTAAGAAAGAGGCTCAAGGAATTGCATTCATGATGCTGTTACTGTTACTACTGTATTATTGGTATCACAACTTCTCTTTATCATAAGGACCATCCAGTGCTTTAATCATACAATTTTTGTCAAGTATAATTAATTCTCTTCTTGAAGACATCTTGAAAAATTTTCCATTTGAATTTGAATCAACAGTTTCCAGATCTGCATAGTACCCGTTCATCATTCTAGAGTCCCTTTTGTTATACTTCTGGATTATCCCCACTATTTTGGGTCCCTT
>NW_026744506.1:0-2913 GCF_022355385.1 Mustela nigripes
TCATATACAATATGACCAAAAGAGGGACCATCAGAAGGAAAGCATCAATTATGTTTATTGTGAATATTTTATTCAAAAGAAAGCAATGTGAGGGGAAGACACAATGAGAAAATGACCATTTTTTAAGTGGTAAACTTCTTACAAAATGGAATAGGTTTTATATTCTAAGAAGCATATTGAAGAGTAAAACATTGGGGCGCCTGGGTGGCTCAGTGGGTTGGGCCACTGCCTTCGGCTCGGGTCATGATCTCAGGGTTCTGGGATTGAGTCCTGCATCGGGCTCTCTGCTCCACATGGAGCCTGCTTCTCTCTCTCTCTCTCTCTCTCTCTCTCTGTCTGTCAAATAAATAAATAAAATCTTTAAAAAAAGAAAAGTAAAACATTAAAAAATAAAATTTTAATTTAGAAAATTATGTAATTTTTTAAAAATGTTAAAAATAGTAGAACCATTTTTCTTATAATTGGAAAATACATTGTATATATATCTATCAAAAATTTCTTGTCATGGGGGCACCTGGGTGGCTCAGTGGGTTAAAGCCTCTGCCTTCGGCTCAGGTCATGATCTCAGGATCCTTGGATCGAGTCCCACATCAGGCTCTCAGCTCAGCAGGGAGCCTGCTTCCTCCTCTCTCTCTGCCTCACTCTGCCTACTTGTGATCTCTGTAAAATAAAAAAATAAAATCTTTTATAAAAAAATTAAAAAAAATAACTTGTCATGTTTGGAATCAGGAGCATATAGAAAAAAATAATATCTGAGGACAATACTTCTGCCATGATTTGTGCCTTGTTAATATTTTTAAACAGTCAGGCAACTTTTAGCTTTATTTAAATACCTGCTAAGATACCAGCAGTGCCTTTTGGAGCCCTATGACTATAAAAATTGATTGCAAATATTCAAAATGTTTACTATGGTGTCACTATTTAGGGCCACCACCAAGTATGTTTCAGGAGTAAGCATAACTGTTACTCTTCTGTAGGGCAAAAGGGCATGTTTTCAGGAGTTCCATCTGCTGTACCAGGAGGTGAATCAAGTAATGATTTTTGTCTATAAAATAATTCACTTTTGAATCTATCATTCCTAATTCCACATTATAATAATAAAAACTAGGAGGAGACTAAAACAAACAAACAACTGCAACTACAACAACCAGCTTTTCCTTCAGTGGAAAAGTAAATATAACCTTATGAGTAGCCTGAAATTGATTTTTAAATATTTTTAAGATAGACGTTTTTGTTAGAAAACCATATATTTTATATTACTAAGAAATAACAGGCAAAGTTTTATTAACTTCTAAAAAGTCTAGTTACTTTTATTTATCTATTAACTCATCTCTTTATGAAGTAGAACATGATCACACCTATTGTATATACCCAAGTTTGTATGCTTTGGTTATTTTATGTTTGCTCTTTCCTTGATTAATTTTTACAATATTTGATAGAAAATAGTATCTTTAAGTCCATCTACGGTTTCACAGAATTTGTTTGAACTTCATAAAAATGTACCATACTTTTTGCACTGTCCTTGTTGTACTTCTCTATTAACTTTCCAAGATTTATTCACTTTAGAGTGTGTAGCTATCATTGATTTTTATTCCTCCATAATTCTCTGTTTACAAATTTGTATGTATCTGTACTTTTAAAAATATTTTAATTATATACCATTTCTCATCGCACGTAACACTCATGTTACTTCTACACTTATCAGATATTAAGTAACTGAAAACCACAACTCAGGAACAATATAACACCATTTTTCAAAATTAAGTGGCTTCCCAGAATTCTTTAATTCTCTCCTTTATTTGTATTAGATGTCTCTTTATTCTGGTATTTGGCATTGTTCATATGGAGGAAAGCTTAGAAGTTGATATTCCATAAATAGAAGGATTTATTGTGAATGATTAATTATTTTCACTTAGAATGCATAGAATATGGTTGATTTAATATTTCTTTCTTACTCTCTGCCTGGAACATAGTGCTATCTATGTAATAGCCACTAAAATATTATGTTAATTACCTAGACTTTAAATTGCATATTAATAGGAATATCATACAGAACTCTTCTCAGATTGGGACACCTGGGTGCCTCAGTCAGTTAAACGCCTGAGCCTTTAGCTCAGGTCATGATCTTAGGGTCCTGGGACTCTGTTCTGCAACAGATTCCCTGCTTAGCCGGGAGTTTGCTTCTCCCTCACCCTGCTGCTCCCCCTGCTTGTGCTCTCTCGCACTCTCTCTCTTACAAATAAATAAAATTAAAAAAATAAATTCTTCTCAGATAGCTAATATAGAATATTGTCTTTGTATTCATCAAAGGGAAAGTGCCATATAATAATGAAATTTAAACTACTTCAAATTAATTTTTTAACCAGTAAGAAAGTACTGGAAACAAGCCAAAAATGTCTTCAACGAATTAAAGAAATAGATTGATTTTCAATATCTTAATGTTTCTAAAATAAATTGCAAGATTTTTATACTAGATATCAGTGTAAATATTCATTATACAAGTATATTCTAAAAATAAACATGAGAAAACTACTTGACATATATGATGACAAAAACGAGTTTGACAAAAGTCAGTTTGGGTAAAACTTACAACACCTACCACCTGAAACTCTTGTTTTATAATTTAATTATTTTAATTTACAAAAATACAAAAATAATATATCAGCGTAAGTCTATTGATAGCTTTGAAGTTATGCTCTGGTTGTACACTGTTTACTATTTAAAGGGGAATCAAATATGTGATGCTTATGGTGTGACTATATTAAAATTCAACAAGTTCAGAAGCATACGAGGAATAGAATTAAGACAAAATATGACCCTTACTTATCCTAAAGATAGACAATGGTATATATGTGCTAGTTGGGGAGAGAATCCAGTCAGTAGATGGAGGATGTGGTAGTGGAAAAAAAAAAA
>NW_026744507.1:0-2912 GCF_022355385.1 Mustela nigripes
AGGGGCCCATTTCTTGGGACCCCTGGGGGTCGTCTCTGCTGTGGTCAGCCCGAGGCTTGGCCCATTTCGTGGCTCAGCCTGGACGTAGTATTTGTCACATCAGCTCATGTTCCACTGACAGGTACCCAGCCACTGGGTGGCTTTGACCCTGGCGACAAGCTGGCAGTTTGGGGCAAGCAGCTCCCCGGCACCCACACTGCAGGTGGACGGCCCTGGTGCGCAGCTCTTGGCTCCCGCAGGACGAGCACTAATGCACGGGGCAATGTACCTGTCCCCGCTCCAGGGTGACTCCCAGGATAGTTAGTGGCCTCGGGCTGTAGGACCCCGCGTGCTTCCATCCTCACGGCACGCTCTGTGTTCGTGAGGCGCAGACTCCACGGGCTTGTCCTCCTCTGTCACCCAGAGAGAGATAGGTCCGTGGCTGGGGACTAAGGCGGGCGACCAGAGGGTCAGGCCAGGCCTCCCCCGCAGGCCTCCCTCTCAGTCCTCTGTAGGGACTCGCCCGCCACTGCCAGACCACCCAAAGCTCTGCTGTGTTCCCCCTTGGATACCTATGGGGGCCAGTCTGTTCCCTCGGGAGCTTCCTTCCACCCACTTCTGCTGGCCCATCCCCGTGCCAGGAGCACTGGCATCCGGGATCTCTGAGCACCGTCCGCACCCACCCATGTCACCCCCTCAGCTTAGTCCTAAATAGCATCCCCTCTGCTGAGATTTCTAGGGGCTCCATGTGGCCAAGTCAGGTGTTGCTTTTCTGCTCACAGCTTTCTTACTTGCTGGGAGCCACCCTCCTCCCCAAAGTGCTCTCCTTCCTTGACTCCCGTGATGCAGCCGTTCACTCAACCACTCGTGCCCCTGACTGATTCCAGCGTTTGGACCGGGACCCTCCCTCCTCAGGGGAGTTTGCCCCATGCTGTGGTTTTATTTCTGTGCTCTGAGTCCAGAGCTTCAGGTGAGCTGTGGACGCTCTCCACAGCTGCCCCATCCCACATGGACACTCTCCCCTTAGTGGAGACAAGCCCAGGCAAAGCCAGACCTTGGTGCCCACTTTCCAGCAATGAGCAAACCCACCAGGACAGCCCTTCCTGGCACGTAGCTCCACTATCAGGCACGGAATGTCAGAAGTCTGGGAGGCACCCTCGGTACCAGACTCCAACCCTCAGCAGTCCTGTTGTGTGAACGGACTGATGTCTGTCTCATCCTGTGTTCCTCACGGTCACTGCCCCAGTCCTGGGCCAGGCCCCCTCCTTCCTCACCTGGGTGTGGCCTGAGCCACACGACAACCTCAATGCTGCTGTCCCTGCTCCCAGTGGGCCATCTCTCTCAGGGGTACCCATTCCTGCCCCCGACGGGCTGTCTCATGCAGCAGTGCCCGTCCCTGCTCCCGGTGGGCCATCTCACGTGGTGGTGCCTGTCCCTGTTCCCCGAGTGCACAGCACACACAGGCCAGACCCTGGGCTTCCTGCCCAGCCACCCCTCCACTCCCTCTCTGGACCTGGGGCCACCATTCCTGCCACTCCTCCTGGCCCCGCTGGCCCTGTCCTGTGCCTGGCCCTCTGTCAGGACGTTCCTCCCAGCAGTACCTGTAACCAGCTCCTCCCTGCTCTGTGGGCATTGTGTGTTCGTTGTGCAGTGATGGAGGTGCCCGAGCTGATCCTTTGCCCACACTGAGGGAACCAGCAGCTTGGTTTCTGTTTTCTAACACAGTATAGACTGATCGCTGTACAATACTTGATAAACATGGGTTATAGAGAAAACAGAAAAACAAAGACCTGGTGGACGTTCCCCTTTAGATGATTAGATATGATGGTATTAAAATTGTATTTTAATAGAAATGGAAAACATGGGTGGCTCAGTGGGTTAAAGCCTCTGCCTTCGGCTCAGGTCATGATCCCAGGGTCCTGGGATCGAGCCCCACATTAGGCTCTCTGCTCAGCGGGGAGCCTGCTTCCTCCTCTCTCTCTCTCTCTGCCTGCCTCTCTGCCAACTTGTGATCTCTGTCTGTCAAATAAATAAATAAAATCTTTAAAAAAAGAAAAGAAAGAAAGAAATTGAAAACACTCTTGGATGTTACAACAAGGTCAACTTGAAGGTCAGATTGCTACAGCCATTTCTCATTGGTTCCTCGTGTTGTGGACTAGAAGCACATGGTCAGGGTGCCTGCATTGGGCTGAGGTCCCATGGGCCATGGTGGAGACTAGCTGCTCCCCTGTAGCCTGCTCTCTCCCAGGCATCCTGCACCAAGAGCCCCTCTCGCCTGGGCTACGTTGCAGCCAAGGTGGTGGTCAGGCTTCGCTGACGGCAGCTTCTCCTGGCTGTTCGACTGCCCCAGGGGAAGGAGCTCCAGACCTGCCTGCAATTCTGGGGCACAATGGGGAGACAACAGCTGAGTCTTCAGGGGGGCCCTAGCAGTTTCCTATCTCCATTTGCTGGAGCGAATCTGACCTTTGGAGTTGGGGTCTGGCTGGAGACCAAACCATGTGGCCAAACCATGGTGTCAAGGGCTCTGGAGAGAAGCAGGCCCAGCAGGGTGCGTGCAAATGTGCACTACAGTGTATATCTGTGATTGTGTTCGTGTATGTAATGCGTGGAATCCTAGTGTGTGTCCCTACTGTGTACATACACGTAATCACTACACATACACACATGGTATGTGGATACTGTCTGTGCATATGTGCCTCATGTACACATGTTGAATCCTATCACGTATGTGTGTATGTGCGCATGCTTGTGTGTATACGGTATATATGTAACCCCTGTGTATATGTTCGTATTGTGCCCATGACCCTGGAACAGATGTGCTTATGCATGTACCGTGTACACATCTATGATCAAAGTGCGTATAATCTACCGTGTGTGTGTGCGTGAGCATGCACGTGCAAGAGATCATAGCAGCCAGGACATCCCAGGAGGCA
>NW_026744508.1:0-2912 GCF_022355385.1 Mustela nigripes
TTGTATCTTTAGGGTAAATACCCAGTAGTGCAATTTCTGGGTCATAGCGCAGTTCTAATTTCAACATTTTGAGGAACCTCCATGCTGTTTTCCAGAGTGGCTGCACCAGCTTGCATTCCCACCAACAGTGTAGGAGGGTTCCCCTTTCTCCGCATCCTCGCCAGCATCTGTCATTTCCTGACTTGTTGATTTTCGCCATTCTGACTGGTGTGAGGTGATATCTCATTGTGGTTTGTATTGGTGTATTTTTTAGTTTCCTTGCATATTGTCAAATGCTGTATTTTGTCTTGGGTTAGAATGAAAAATTGCTAAGAAATTATTCTTGGATTATGGTGATTTTCTGTGAAAATCTGGGTTTGTTTTGTTTTTGTTTTAACTTACGTCAGAAATTTTTATTCTCTCTCTTCTGTACCTAACCTATTCTGATTATAGCCTTATAAAGTTTTCTCTTTATCTGTTACTTAGAAAGTTTTCTAACTTTTTTACTTTTTGTAAATTAATCCTATTTTAAACTTGGTGAGACTTTCTCTCTAAAAATTTTAAATCTTTCTATCATCTGGGGAAGCTTTCTTCCATTATGTTTGATTATTTCTTCTTGCCCAGCTATCCCTCTCTCTTTTTACAAAGCCCTGAATTAGTTCCATATCACTTCTATTTTCATTTATGCCTTCTATTATTTTTAATCTGTATCTTCCTTTGATTTTCTGAGAACACAGTTTGGTTTACAGAAGTTTTGAGTTTCATTACTAAAACTTAAAATTTTTGAGGGAGGAGTCAAGATGGTGGAGAAGTAGCAGGCTGAGACTACTTCAGCTACCAGGAGATCAGCTAGATAGCTTATCTAAAGATTGCAAACACCTGCAAATCCATCTGCAGATCGAACAGAAGAAGAACAGTGATTCTGGAAACAGAAAATCAACCACTTTCTGAAAGGTAGGACCGGCAGAGAAGTGAATCCAAAGTGACCGGAAGATAGACCCCGGGGGAGAGGGGCCGGCTCCCGGCAAGTGGCAGAGCAACGGAGCACAAAATCAGGACTTTTAAAAGTCTGTTCCACTGAGGGACATCGCTCCAGAGGCTAAACCGGGGCAAAGCCCACGCGGGGTCAGCGTGGCCTCAGGTCCCGCAGGGTCACAGAAGGATCGGGGGTGTCTGAGTGTCGCAGAGCTTGCGGGTATTGGAACGGGAATGCCGTTTACAGAGACAGAGCCGATAGTAAGCTCACAGCTCGGTGTTACCTTGAACGGTCGCAGGCTCGGTGAGCTCGGAGCGCGGCCGGAGGTCAGGCAGACAGGAGAAACTGGGCGCTGTTCTCTGAGGGCGCACTGAGGAGTGGGGCCCTGGGCTCTTGGCTCCTCCGGGCCGGGGACCAGGAGGCCGCCATTTGTATTCCCGTCCTCCGGAACTCTAAGGAAAGCGCTCAGGGAACAAAAGCTCCTGAAAGCCCCGGCCCCTGGTAAGGGCGGTGCAATTCCGCCTGGGGCAAAGACACCTGAGAATCACTACAACAGGCCCCTCCCCCAGAAGATCAACAAGAAATCCAGCCAAGACCAAGTTCACCAACCAAGGAGTGCGGTTTCAATATCAAGGAGAGCGGCAAATTCCAGAGGAGGAGAAAGCAAAGCACGGAACTCATGGCTTTTTCCCTGTGATTTTTTTTTAGTCTTGCAGTTAATTAATTTTTTCTTTTTCATTTTTAGTTTTTTTTCTTGCCTTCTGGTAAAAATTTTTTTTAATTTTACCTTTTTCTTTTTTAACGTTTTTTAACCAGCTTATCTAATATATACATTTTTTCTTTTTTATATTTTTCTTTATGTGTTTTCTTTTTTTTAATTCTTTTCTTTTTCTCTTTCTTTTTTCTTTTTTATTTCTTTCTTCCTTTTGAACCTCTTTTTATCCCCTTTCTCCCCCATCACGATTTCGGATCTCTTCTAATTTGGTTAAAGCATATTTTCCTGGGGTTGTTGCCACCCTTTTAGTATTTTAATTGCTCCTTCATATACTCTTATCTGGACAAAATGACAAGACAGAAAAATTCAACACAAAAAAAAAGAACAAGAGGCAGTACCAAAGGCTAGGGACCTAATCCATACAGACATTGGTAATATGTCAGATCTAGAGTTCAGAATGACAATTCTCAAGGTTCTAGATGGGCTCGAAAAAGGCATGGAAGATATTAGAGAAACCCTATCAGGAGATATAAAAGCCCTTTCTGGAGAAATAAAAGAACTAAAATCTAACCAAGTTGAAATCAAAAAAGCTGTTAATGAGGTGCAATCAAAAATGGAGGCTCTCACTGCTAGGATAAATGAGGCAGAAGAAAGAATTAGTGATATAGAAGACCAAATGACAGAGAATAAAGAAGCTGAGCAAAGGAGGGACAAACAGCTACTGGACCACAAGGGGAGAATTCAAGAGATAAGTAACAACATAAGGCGAAACAACATTAGAATAATTGGGATTCCAGAAGAACAAGAAAGAGAGAGGGGAGCAGAAGGTATACTGGAGAGAATTATTGGGGAGAATTTCCCCAATATGGCAAAGGGAACGAGCATCAAAATTCAGGAGGTTCAGAGAACGCCCCTCAAAATCAATAAGAATAGGGCCACACCCCGTCACCTAAGAGTAAAATTTACGAATCTCAGTGACAAAGAGAAAATCCTGAAAGTAGCCTGGGAAAAGAAGTCTGTAACGTACAATGGTAAAAATATTAGATTGGCAGCTGACTTATCCACAGAGACCAGGCAGGCCAGAAAGAGCTGGCATGATATTTTCAGAGCACTAAACGAGAAAAACATGCAGCCAAGAATACTTTATCCAGCTAGCCTCTCATTGAAAATAGAAGGAGAGATTAAAAGCTTCCAGGACAAACAAAAACGGAAAGAATTTGCAAACACCAAACCAGCTCTACA
>NW_026744509.1:0-2911 GCF_022355385.1 Mustela nigripes
TTTTTAGGCCAGTGAAAATGTTCTGTATGATATGTATGATATTTTAGTTATATATCGCTACACAGTTGTCAAAATGCATAAGATACTATACCAAGAGTGAACTCTATGAGAAAAGGTTTTTTAACGATTTTATTTATTTATTTGACAGGCATCATAGCAGGCAGAGAGGCAGGCGGGGAAAGCAGGGGTTGGGGGAAAGCAGGCTCCCTGCCAAGCAGAGAGTCTGGTCTGGGGCTCGATCCCAGGACCGTGAGATTATGACCTGAGCCGAAGGCAGAAGCCTTAACCCACTGAGCCACCCTGGTGCCCCACCAAGAGTGAACTCTAATGTAAACTGTGGACTTTGGGGTGATAGTGATGTGTCAGTGTAGGGTCAGTGAGGGTGACAAATTATCACCGTGCTACAGGATGTTGATAATGGGGAAGGCTGTGTGTATGTGGGGAAAGGGAATTTTACTTTGATCCCCAAACTACTCTAAAAAATGCAGTCTTTTTTTTTTAAAAAACTTTATAATGCAATACAATACAAAACAAGATTGCATATCAAGACGGAAATAATGTTTAAAGGGAACGAAGAACTTCAGTAATGTGTACCTAAGGATTTTGATTGCACATTTGTAGGAAGTTCACATTGTCATTAGCAATTGTTTATCTGTGAAGTAGAAGTAACATAAATAGTGATGAAAACTCAAAAACGCAACATTTAAAAATGCCATCTATGGGCTCTTAAAAAATGGAACAAAATTTGCTTGGCTTTTTAAGCGTTGTGGCGAATGAAGGGACAGAATTTAAATTCAGCTTTATGATTTTTAAAAGATTGGATAATATGTTTCTGAGTAACATAGAAATGAACATGGTAGCATAAAGTGGAAAATAGGCTACATCTCTTGTGAGCTCACGTTCTCTGAAGCCCTGTCACTTAGTGGAGACAGTAACTATTCGATGAATAGCAAATAGTAGTCTTTCAGATTCCCGAGATTTTCACTAAGGATCGTGAATGGGTCTTTTTTTTTAAATATGTAAAGAATGTCTATAGTGCAAGTACCTGCAAATAACTGAGATTGTGGAGAGAATATTTTAATCAGCAGAGAAGGTCAAAATGACAAAGTTCCAGGATCAGAGTAAACATATGGGATTAAAAAATAAATAAATAAATAAAAGATTTTTTTTTAAAAGGACTTTTTTTTTTAAAGGACTTTAAACAAAAGTCCTTTTTAAGAGACAGTTGGCTGTTTAAACCAAAAGTACAACTCACTGAGAGAATCACCACATTATTTATTTGGGTAGAAAGGACCTGGGGGCCCATTCTGCAGAGGAAAAAATAGAATCACTAACAGGCCTCATTCCTTGCACAGCCAGTGGCTAGAATCCCTGCCTCATGATACCCTGTGCTAGAATGCCGCTAGAACCATCTAGAACTATGTTAGTCTTTCTATGAAGCCACCAAGTGTGTTTGACCAGTTAAGAGCACAGTAACAATAAGTCATGTTAAGTTATAATGATTATCGATATCTTTAAAAGCCTTGTAAAGTTCCTTTTTGAGTAACCCTCACCCCACCCTTAGAGAAATTTATCTGTGGTTCACCTCTTTGAAATACCTCATTGTTGTTACACATTTGCCGTAGCCAAAAAAAAAAAAAAAAAAGAAAGAAAGAAAGAAAAAAAGCTTTTTATTAACAAAGTGTTCAGAAGAGGGCGCCACTGAAAATAATGAGAGTTTTCGCAGCCGGGACAATTTTGTTGCAGAAACAGCTGATAGCAATCAGGTCAGACAGAGCAAAGGGCTGGAGGGATTTTTAAAATTACAAAAACCAAACCAAATTAAACCAAAACAAAAATCAAAACCAATGGCCAAGATTTCAAGTTTGCTACTAAAGGTATGACATTCTCCTAAGACATGCGAGTGACTTGATCAATATATTTATATATTTATATTTGAAGAAGGAACTATTTGATGCACCAAATCCACGTTGATTAAAAATTACCAGGGCTCCTGGGTGGTCAGTGGTTTAGGCCTCTGCCTTCATCTCAGGTCATGATTTCAGGGTCCTGGGATGGAGCCCCACATCGGGCTCTCTGCTCAGCAGGGAGCCTGCTTCCCCCCTCTCTCTCTGCCTGCCTCTCTTCCTACTGGTGATCTGTCTGTCAAATGGGTAAATAAGATCTTTTTTAAAAAATTACTAGGTGTGAAATACATCGAGAGTCTGGGAAGGAAAATGATTTCACCTGATCTGACTAGGAAGTGGTTGAAGCCTGAATTAAGTGATATAAAAAGAGTAAAGACCTGGGAAATATATGGGGAAAAATCCCTAGAAAAACAGAAATAATAACTGGCTGCTATTTATTGATCCAGATCCTGCGGTAGGCAAAGAAGAGCTGGTTTTAGCCAGAGGATGATCTCCATTTGTCTTCATGATCCGGCATTTCCTGCAAGCCAGGCATGGGGCTCTGCACTAGAGCTGCAAATGCTAGGGGGACCTCACTGTCCCTTTTCTCTTCTCAGGGGGACAACGGGCATGTCCATGGTGCAGTGTGACAGGCTTTACCACATGGAGATAAAAGACTGCCAAGGGTAGGTTGGAGCTGGGAAAAGCCACTTAGGAACAGATTTTCAGGGGAGGTGATACACAAGGGCAAAGCAGAAGAATGAGGATGAGTGTGTCAAGTTTCAAAGTGCCAGGAGGCAGCACAGTGCATTTGGGAAACTACAGCAAGTTCATGACAACTGACAACTGATCTGGCAGCATCACCTGGGGATGGAGGCTGAGCCCCGGGGTTAACATTGGGGGTGAGATGGTTTGTATACTATGCCGAGGAGGTGAGGTACTACACTGTGAGGGCACAGGGAGCTACCGGAGGATTTAAAATATCAGAATCATAACCATAATAGAGTATTTAATTGCATCCTAGC
>NW_026744510.1:0-2911 GCF_022355385.1 Mustela nigripes
CTAGGATCTTGTTGAGAATCTTAGCATCCATATTCATCATTGATATTGGTCTGAAATTCTTCTTTTTGGTAGGGTCTTTGCCTGGCTTGGGGACCAGGGTAATGCTGGCTTCATAGAAAGAGTCTGGAAGTTTTCCTTCTGCTTCAATTTTGTGAAACAGCTTCAGGAGAATGGGTGTTATTTCTTCTTTGAAAGTTTGGTAGAATTCCCCAGGGAATCCGTCAGGTCCTGGGCTCTTGTTTTTTGGGAGGTTTTTGATCACTGCTTCAATCTTGTTACTAGATATTGGTCTATTCAGGTCGTCGATTTCTTCCTGGTTCAATTTTGGGAGTTTATAGCTTTCCAGGAATGCATCCATTTCATCTAGATTGCTATAACCTTATCAGCATATAACTGTTGATAATAACTTCTGATGATTGTTCATTTTCCTAAACTTCTTTTTACACCTTTACTTCTCCCCACAGTTTCGAGTCTCTTCTGATTTGGTTAGCGTACATTCTTCTGGGGTCTTTACCACCTTTTTAATATTTTATTCTCTTGTTCATGTACTCTTATCTGGATAAAATGACAAGGCAGAAAAACACACCACAAAAAGGAAAAAAAAAAGAAAGAAAAGAACAACAGACAGTACTGAAGGCTAGGGACCTAAACAATACAGACATTGGTAATATGTCAGATCTAGAGTTCAGAATGATGATTCTCAAGGTGCTAGCTGGACTTGAAAAAGGCATGGAAGATATTAGAGAAATGCTGTCTGGAGAAATAAAAGCCCTTTCTGGAGAAATAAAAGAACTAAAATCTAAATAAGCTGAAATCAAAAAAGCTATTAATTTGGAACAATAAAAAATGGAGGCTCCTACTGCTAGGAAAAATGAGGGAGAAGAGAGAATTAGTGATATAGAAGACCAAATGACAGAGAATAAAGAAGTTGAGGAAAAGAGAGACAAACAACTACTAGACCAGGATGGGAGAATTTGAGAGATAAGTGATACCACAAGATGAAACAATATTAGAATAATTGGGATCCCAGAGGAAGAAGAAAGAGACAGAGGGGAAGAAAGCATATTGGAGCAAACTATACCAGAGAATTTCCCTAATATGACAAAGGGAACAAGCATCAAAATCCAGAAGGCACAAAGAACACCCCTCAAAATCAATAACAATAAGTTCACATCCCATCATCTAAGAGTAAAACTAAAAAGTCTTAGTGACAAACAGAAAATCCTGAAAGTGGCTTGGGAAAAGAAGCCTATAACATACAATGGTAGAAATATTGGATTGGCAGCAGACTTATCCACAGAGACCTGGCAGGCCAGAAAGAATTAGCATGATATATTTTCAGAGCACTAAACTAGAAAAACATGCAACCAAGAATACAATATCCAACTAAGCTATCATTTAAAATAGAGGGAGAGATAAAAAGCATGCAGGACAAACAAAAATTAAAAGAATTTGCAAACACCAAACTAGCCCAACAGGAAATATTTAAAGGGGTCCTCTAAGCAAAGGGAGAACCTAAAAGTAGTAGACCAGAAAGGAACAGAAACAATACACAGTAACAGTCACCTTACAGGCAATACAATGGCACTAAATTTGTATCTTTCAATAACTACTCTGAATGTAAATGGACTAAATGTCTTAATCAAAAGACACAGGGAATCAGAGCAGATAAAAAAGCAAAACCTGCTGGGGTGCCTGGGTGGCTCAGTGGGTTAAAGCCTCTGCCTTTGGCTCGGGTCATGGTCCCAGGGTCCTGGGATCAAGCCCCAAATCGGGCAGGCAGCAGGCAGCCTGCTTCGCCTGCTAATTTTGCCTACCTCCCTGCTTACTTGTAATCTCTCTCTGTCAAAGAAATAAATAAAATCTTTAAAAAATAACATCAATATGCTGTCTGCAAGAAACTAATTTTAGATCCAAAGACACCTCCATATTTAAAGTGAGGGGGTGGGAAACAATTTACCATGCTAATGGACATCAAAGGAAAGCTGGGGTGGCAATCCTTTCATCAGATCAATTAGATTTTTAAGCCAAATACTATAATAAGAGATGAGGAAGAGCACTATGTCATACTTAAAGGGTCTGTCCAACAAGAAGTTCTAACAATTTTAAATATCCATGCCTCGGGGCACGTGGGTGGATCAGTGGCTAAAGCTCCTGCCTTCAGCTCAGGTCATGATCCCAGGGATCTGGGATCGAGCCCTACATCAGGCTCTCTGCTCAGCTGGGAGCCTGCTTCCCTCCCTCTCCCTCTGTCTGCCTTTCTGCCTATTTGTAATTTCTGTCTGTCAAATAAATAAATAAATAAAAATATATCCATGCCTCGAACACAGAAGCAGCCAACTATATAAACTAATTAATAACAAAATCAAGGAACCACATCGACAATAATGCAATAACAGTAGGGGATAGGGGACCTTAACACCCCCCCCTCACTGAAATGGAGAGATCATCCACACAAAAGACCAACAGGGAAATAAAGGCCTTAAAGGACACACTGGACAAGATCGACATCACAGATATATTCAGAACAGTCCATCCCAAAGCAACAGAATACACATTCTTCTCTAGGGCACATGAAACATTCTCCAGGATAGTTCACATCGTGGGTCACAAATTGGGTCTCAACTGGCACCAAAGACTGGGATCATTCCCTGCATATTTTCAGACCTCAGTGCTCTGAAGCTTGAACTCAATCACAAGAAGAAAGTTGGAAAGAACTCAAATACATGGAGGCTAAAGAGCATCCTTCTAAAGAATGAATGTGTCAGCCAGGGAATTAAAGAAGAATTGAAAAGATTCATGGAAACAAATGAAAAATGAACACAAAACTGTTCAAAATCTCTGGAACACAGCAAAGGCAGTCTTGAGAGGAAAGTATATAGCGATACAAACCTTTCTCAAGAAACAACAA
>NW_026744511.1:0-2910 GCF_022355385.1 Mustela nigripes
CATTTGGGGTTTCTTGGTAGCCCCAGATGGCAATGTTTTTCTTCTGGAGGGCAGGCAGAGTGCTGCATTGTCGTTCTGGATTGCCAAACTGGAGGACTTGTGGGCCAGTAGTCTGAGGTTGGAAGTCTGAGAACCCAAGCTAGGCCTCCGTTGGTGGGTGAGGATATGGCAGGCACAATCTACAGACCTGAATCGAGATCTCGTGCATCTGAAGTCAGGGCGAGGATCAGACGATCGCTCAGGTTGGACATTCTGTCTCTGATGGCCCCTTCTTGAAGGGGGGGTGGATCACGAGGCCATGGGGGTTTTCCCACGATGGGAGTTGTGAGAAGCTACCAACTGCAAAGATTCTTCTGCAGGACAATTGAGACCTGTTGGTTGTCTCCAGGACAAGGATTCCGAGCAGGGTTCTAAGGATGGATGGCTGGGTAGCCGACCTCGCTTTCCAATTGTCTCCAAACAACAAGACAGGTTAGATCTGCTGGACCTGGGGGAGCAACCGAGGAGGCTGAGCAAATGGACTCTCCCGTGGATATGTCCTAATATGATTTTGTGTCTATGGAGACCTTGGAGTATAGCGGTGGCACTGTTGCCCTGAATGGTTCTCCTAAAGAGAGGCTTGCACACAGGTCCATCGTGCAATTTTCCCATGTGTAGATGAGATTTGTTCTGATGGGTGAGTCAAGAATCAGCCATATGATGTTATTGAATTACAGGCCTCTGAGGAGAGATGCCTGGAAACCAATGCAATGGATCCGTTAGGTGCCTAGGGGCCTGTTCGTTCCTTTTTTCCTCTGGGGACCTCAGTCTACGCGTCTGAGTGCCGGTAGGTGCTCAGATGGGCCCAGATTGCCGCTGTTTGTCCTGGGAAGCCACAAATATTGCGATGGCCTCTGGGACTTTGGAGGTTTATCCTCTTAGTAGGGTTGTGGCCATTGGAGTGGGCACATACAATTCCCTTGGAGAGGGCAAGCACATTCGTCAAGTTTGGCTCCAAGGCCCTGAGCCTGTAGGGTGTGTAGGCCTGGGCTGTTTGAACAGTAGTCTGAAAACAAAAACTCGGCTTAGGTTTCGTGTCATAGGTATGGCAGGGCTTATCTACAGTCCATGAGGAGAACTCTTCGGGATATGAAAAAAGGGCGAGTGTGAGGCTCTTGCTCAAGTTTTTGTCTCTGGATATCGTGTCACTCATGGTCGTGAAATTTCCGGGTGACGTCATGGGAAATGAACGAGTCTTACTCTCTGGGGTTTTGGCCCCATCCAAAGAGTTTGGGGTCATTCTGTGGAATGGAAGAAGTCCGTTTTTCCTTTGTTGTTGATTTGTTTTGTGTTGTTTTTCAACCTCAGGTGTCCCACCAAATGAGGGATTCCAGAGTAGAGCCCTGGGGATGGGCGACTGGACACCAGAAATCTGGTTAAAATTTGGGGCCTAGGGACATGTCAAGCCCATTATGACATCTAATGGTCCAGCCACTGAGGGGACGTACTAGAGGACAGGACTCACTCTGAGGGTCACAATACGTGTTTATGCCCTCGTCGCACTCAAGAATGGGCGGGGCCTCAGGCTGAATGCTGGTTTCTCCTACACTGAACGTTGGACAACATGCCAACCACAAGGTTTCTTGCCATGGGTAAGGAAACGTTCTTATTTCTGCATCACAGTCACCCCTGCGCAGTGATTGGAGATAAAGTCTAGGTTCTGAAGCCTGAAAACTGAGTTAGGGAAGAGATGATGACCTAAGGCCATGGCGGGTCTGATGTGCTCAGCGTTCGGTCAGCTGTCTGTGTGTTGGTCACGAGGTCCGGGCTCAGGTTGTCAGACAGTGCATTAGTGCCCAGGTTAGACTATATATTTTGGGTACCTTCGAGTGCTGTGTAGGTTCTTTTCTGACGATCTCTTCAGGATATGAATAATGAGTGAGTCTGAGGCGCGTGCTCAGGCTTTTCTCTCTGGATTTTGTATCAGCGATGGCCGTGGAATATTGGGGAGGCCTCAGGGGCCAAGGACGAATCTTGCTCTCTGTGGATTTGGCCCTATCCCAATTGTTTTTCGTCAATCTGTGGAATGGGAGGACTCGTTTCAGGTTTGTTACCTCAGGTGTCCCACCAAAAGAGGAATTCCAAAGCAGAGCCCTGGGGAAGACTGAAGGGACAACCCGAACTATGGTTAAAAATTGGGGTCTAGGGGCATGGCAAGCCCAATATGCTGTCTCTCCATCCAGGCACTGAGAGGACTTACCTGAGGACTGGGCTCAGGCGAGGGTCACAATGTGTGTTTGTGACCAATGTAGCCCGCAAGCTTGGGCGGGGCCTCATGGGCCACACTGGTTTCAAGTACCCTGAACCTTGGACAACATGCCAAACACAAGGTTTCTTGCCATGGGGAAAGAGTTCTGATTTCTGCATCATTTTCAACCCGGGCCGTGATTGGAGATAAGGTCCAGGTTTTGAAGCCTGAAAACCGAGATTGAGAAGAGATGACGACCTAAGGCAATGGCGGTTACGATGTGCTCAGTGTGCGGCTAGCTGTCTGGGTGGGGCCAGGATGTCTAGACTCAGGTTTGTCAGAAATGGCATTATTGCCCAGGTCAGCCTATGTATTTGGGGTATACCCGAATGGCGTGCAGGATGATCCACATTTGGGGTATCTGGGTAGCCCCAGAGGGCAATGTTTTTCTTCTGGAGAACAGGCAGAGTGCTGGATTGTAGTTCTCGGTTGCCACAATGGAAGGCTTCTGGGCCAGTAGTCTGACGACGGAAGTTTGAGAACCCACGCTAGGCCTAGGTTTCTGGGTGAGGATATGGCAGGCACAATCTCCAGACCTGAATCGAGATCTAGTGCATCTGAAGTCAGTTCGAGGATCAGACGATCGCTCAGGTTGGACATTCTGTGCCTGATGGCCCCTTCTT
>NW_026744512.1:0-473 GCF_022355385.1 Mustela nigripes
GATGAATGGATAAAGAAGATGTGGTATATATACACAGTGGAATACTATGCAGCCATCAAAAGAAATGAAATCTTGCCATTTGTGATGACGTGGATGGAACTAGAGGGTATTGTGCTTAGCAAAATAAGTCGCAGAAAGACAACAATCATATGATCTCCCTGATATGATGAAGTGGAGATGCAACATGGGGGGTTAAGAGTGTAGGAGAAGAATAAATGAAACAAGATGGGATTGAGAAGGAGACAAACCATAAGTGACTCAATCTCACAAAACAAACTGAGGGATGCTGGGGATAGGGGGTTGGGAGACGGGGGTGGGGTTATGGATATTGGGGAGGGTATGTGCTATGGTGAGTGCTGTGAAGTGTGTAAACCTGGCGATTCACAGACCTGTACCCCAGGGATAAAAATACATTATATATTTATTGGGGGTTGGGAGACGGGGGTGGGGTTATGGACATTGGGGAGGGTATG
>NW_026744512.1:573-2910 GCF_022355385.1 Mustela nigripes
GAAGGGGTTATGGACATTGGGGAGGGTATGTGCTATGGTGAGTGCTGTGAAGTGTGTAAACCTGGCGATTCACAGACCTGTACCCCAGGGATAAAAATACATTATATATTTATTGGGGGTTGGGAGACGGGGGTGGGGTTATGGACATTGGGGAGGGTATGTGCTATGGTGAGTGCTGTGAAGTGTGTAAACCTGGCGATTCACAGACCTGTACCCCAGGGATAAAAATACATTATATATTTATTAAAAAAAAATAAATAGATATATAAATGTTTTTAATTTTTAATTTTTTATTTATTTTCAGCATAACAATCTTCATTATTTTTGCACCACACCCAGTGCTCCATGCAATCCATGCCCTCTATAATACCCAACACCTGGTTCCCCCAACCTCCCACTCCCCCGCCACTATAAACCCCTCAGATTGTTTTTCAGAGTCCATAGTCTCTCATGGTTCACCTCCCCTTCCAATTTCCCCCATCTCCCTTCTCCTCTCTAACTTTCCATGTCCTCCATGCTATTTGTTATGCTCCACAAATAAGTGATACCATATGATAATTGACTCTCTCTGCTTGACTTATTTAAAAAAAAATTAAAAGGAAACTTCTATTAGAAAGCTTTGAACTTAACTTTCTTAACATGTTTGAATTTCTTTTTATAATCTGTATAATGTCTGTACATATTTATTAGCTGCACATTGAAAACATATTCTAAAAGGAGTAGATGATCCAAAGAGTTCATTGTTCTGCTTGTGTTTCTCCAGTGTTCCCAGCACCATTTCTTGAAGGGACTATCATTTTCATTGGGTGTTCCTGGCTTCCTTACCTATTACTGGTTGACCACAAATGTTGGGATTTAATTCTGGGCTCTCGATTCTGTTGTATTTGTGCATATGTTGCTTTTGGTGCCATTACCACGTTGTATTCTGTTACTATGGCTTTGGGGTATGGTTTGAAATGAAGAAAGAAGCTACTTCCAGCTTTGCTCTCCTTTTGCAGGAATACCTGGGCTATTTAGAGTCTCCTGTGCTCCCACACAAATGTCAGAATTATTTCTTCTATTTCTCTAAAGAACGCCTTTGGTATTTTGATTGAGATCACATTGACTCTGTAAATGGCTTCATGTAATATAGTCATTTCAACAGTATTAATATTCATATCATAAACATGGGATGTATTTCCATTTGTTTGTGTCTTCAACTTCTTTCAGGAAAGTCTTATAGTTTTCATTGTACAGGTCCTTCACTGCCCTGGTTACTTATATTCATATTTTGTTGCTTTTGATGCTATTTTCATGTTCTGATGCTTCAGTATTAGTGTAAAAGTCAATTTATTTTTTGTAAGTCAATTTATAATATGTCACTTCATTGGATCATTGATTACGTTCAACAGATATTTTTATTGACTCCAGATTTTTCTGTATGTAAGATGATATTTGCAAAGAGTAACATTTTCACTTCTTCCTTCCTGATGTGGAAGGCTTTTATTTCTTTCTCTTGCCTAATTGCTCTAGCTAGGACTTCCGTTACTATACTGAATAGAGGTGGGGAGAGTGTCCTTCCTTGTTATGTTCCTGTTCTTAGAGGAAATGCTTTCAATTTTTCTTCATTGAGTAGGATGTTTGCTGTGGGGTTCCTGTAGGTGGCCTTTGTTATGTAGAGGTATGCTCCTTCTATACCCAATCTGTTAAGAGTTTTTGTCATAAAAGAATGGTATATTTTGTCTAATTTCTTTGGGCAACTTTTGAGATGATCATGTGATTTTTATCTTTCATTTTCTTGATGTACTAAATTACACTTATTGACCTTTGTAGGTTCAACTACCTTTGCATCCACAGATAAAATCCATTTAACCATAATTTTTTTAATGTGTGAACTCAGTTTGATAATGTTTTGCTGAGAATTTTTCTATCTGTATTAATCAAGGATACTGGTTTATTGCTTTTTTGTTGTGGTGGTATCCTTTTCCAGTTTGCTATCAAAATAATACTGCTTTTGTAGAATATATTTGAAATTGTTGCCTCTTCCTTAACATTCTGGAAGAGTTTGAGGAGTATTGATATTAGTTTTCCATTGAATGTTGATTAGAATTCACTAGTGGAGAAAAACTGAAAGCTTTTCCGCTAAGGTCAGGAACACGGCAGGGATGTCCATTATCACCACTGCTATTCAACATAGTACTAGAAGTCCTAGCCTCAGCAATCAGACAACAAAAAGAAATTAAAGGCATCCAAATCGGCAAAGAAGAAGTCAAATTATCACTCTTCGCAGATGATATAATACTATATGTGGAAAACCCAAAAGACTCCACTCCAAAACTGCTAGAACTTATACAGGAA
>NW_026744513.1:0-2910 GCF_022355385.1 Mustela nigripes
TAGTTTGGGGCTGGACCCCAAACTATGAAGAAAACACAAAGTGTATAAATCTGAGTAAGTATATATTTACACACCTTTTTAAATAGGTTGTTATCCAAGATTTAATCAATGGGTAATATGCTCCTCGTGGCTGGGAAGCATCAGTTGCCATATATTAAAAACAAAGAAAAGTGGTGTCTGGGTGGCTTCCTCCAAGAAGTGTCCCTTCTTTTCAGGTCATGATCCCAGGGTTCTGGGATGGAGCCCCACATCAGGCTCTCTGCTCAGTGGGAAACCTGCTTCTCCTTTTCCCTCTGCCCTGCTTATAGTTCCTCTTCCAGTCTCTGTCTGTAAAATAAATAAAATATTAAAAAAAAAACAAGAAAGAAACAAAATGTTTTTAAAAGGTCTTTTTTTTTTTTTAATTTTCTAGGGGTGCCTGGATGACTTAATTGTTTAAGCAGATGTTTGCCTTTGGCTGAGGTCATGATTCCAGTGTACAGGGATCCAGCCCTGCATGGGACTACTTGCACCCCAAGGAGCTTGCTTCTTCTTCTCCCTTTGCACGTGATTCCCCCTGCTTGTGTGATTCTTCTCTCTCTCTCTCTTGCTGTCAATAAACAAAATAAAATCTTTTACTAAATAAATAAATAAATAAATTTCTAAACCTACTTTCAGTTTAGGTCCCTTAAAAAAATTGCTATTGCTTCATTTAAAAAAAAAAAAGATAATTTAGAAAGATGCTTCCAGAGTTAAAAAGCTGTTTTGTTTCTTTGTCAGGATTAAATATAGAAGAGCTTTAAAAAGTAAAGGAAAAAATATGCTATATTAACTCTAATCACACTATAACGTTGGTGGATATATCAAGATAATGAAAAGTGATTTTAAAGCAAATTTCATTATCAGACATAAAGATTAAGTCAAAATTACAGAAGAGTAAAAGGATGAATTCATCAGGGAGTATAATTATTCTTGACTTTTAATACTTAATAACAGATTTGGGGATATATAGGGAAAAACTAAGAACAAAAATCATAACTTCTATCTTGGAAGAGAAATGGAAAAAAATTTCAACACCCTTATTTTAAGATTATATAGGCAAATGGTCATCATATTGGTAATATATGTAAGACTTGAACAAAATGATCAACTAACTAGATATGCTTGATATTACATTGCAGTAACTGAACTAACTGAGGTCAGTCTTTGGTGAATCACAGAAACAGGTGGAGTTGTCAAACAAAGGAATCTTTGTTTACAACATACAAGGAGATCACAGGGAATAAGTTCCGAAGCCTTGACTGTTTGAACAGGAGAGAGATTTTTATTTAGTATTTAAGATGAATACTCAGAAGGGAGAGTTTCATTATCCCGTGTATGGTTGGTCATAAGGTTGTGGATGCATGCACATCCACATATGTATTTGTGCAATATGTATTGCATGTTCACCTGAATGAAGCTTGTATTCCACCGAGGGCAGAAACTTCAACGTTAGAATAAAGCAGAGGTAACTGTTGGACAAGGGAAAGGGGCTCTGCAGGCTTCAAGAGCAGATATAAACTAGATGGGGTCTTGGGCTCATTTTCTGGGACAAGGAATGCAAGGCCTTGATTACTTTTGAAATAGCACTAGGAGTTTTACCACTGATTTATTGTCTCAATAGCTTAGGCTATTTCCTGGTCTGGTGGTGACTGTTAGTTTTCCCATTGCCTTGTTCCCTCAAAAACCTTAACGAGTGAGGTTTTTGCATTTTTTTGTAAGAACCTCCCAGGAAGTTTTGGAAGAAGTGTGCTTTGGCAAGTACACAGGTAGGGTATAGATCATTGAAAATAGCTGGGGACAAAAAATGACTTTCTTATGTCAGGAAAACTATATCTCATCTTTAATTTTCTGGGAACCTCTAACTCTTTCTGCTGATGTTACCAGCAGGCATCTGAGATATTACTGATTGTTCTCTTGAACCTAAGGAAAAGGAAATGTAGAAAGCAAAAGACAAAACTTTAAAATCTATCCTGCAACTCATCAATTCACTGCAGCCACCTCTCTGTCATTCTCTTTCTCTTTTTCTCTCTTTCTGTTTCTCTCTCACTTTCTCTCTCACATACGCACAACACACGCAAATCAACTTAAAACAATTTTTAATTTTCCCTATTCCATTTTAATATACTTGAGGCATGATCATTTTCTTAGTAAATACAAGAAAATAAATCTAGGATTCTATCATTCTGTGTGATTAAAGTATTGAGGAATTTACTTCCAATAGCACTTATAAAAACATTTTATTTAAGGAATATTATATAATCAGGTGCCTGCATTTTTCTTATCCTCCAACTAGTGTTATTTGGCAATTAATATTTTGTCAATCAATAATCCCCTATATCTGAATGTGTGGGCAGTGAGAGATGAGTTAGAGGCAAGGATGGTGAACACTCCCAACAATGGCAGACTACATATATCTTAAGCCATGATTTTCTTTGCAAAGGTCAACATTGATAATATTCTAGTCATACCTCTGTGTACCAAGAAAGAAGTAGCATATTTCTTGAAAGACACAGCTATCAAAGCTCCATTAAGAAACCGTAAAGATGGAGAAGGGATTTGAAAATTATACATCTGATAATGGACATCTACTCTGATTATTAAAAAATGATTAAAAATAAAAAACCTTACTAACAACCAAACAGAGTATGCAATTTTACATGTGAAGGAAATAATGGAAGAGACATGTCACCAAAAGTATATGGATGGCTTATAAGCACATGACAAATTTCCCAACATTTAGACATTAAAGAAATACAAATTAAAATTATAATGAGACATGCTTACATATCTATTAGAATGGCTAAAATTATAAAGGCTAATTGTACTTGGTCTGAGCTAGATTGAGAAGCAACAAAAAATCTAAACTGTTGTTGGCATATATCATGATAC
>NW_026744514.1:0-2910 GCF_022355385.1 Mustela nigripes
TCACTGTGGGACTCCAGGACCTAAAATCAGGCCCCATAGGGCTGGCGCGGCACCAGCTTATAATGAGTTTCAAGCCTCCTGGAGCAGCAGATTTCCTGGGGCTGGAGGGAGGTCTGGCTGCAGACGAGGACTGGGCTGGGGGAAATGCGGCCCTCATGGAAGGTGAAGGAGGGGGCAGGGGCCGAGTCCTGGGGCCACAGCTCACGTCTAAAAAGGGCTGAAATCCATGCGTGTCCACAGGCCCCTCATTACGGTAACAACACCCTCACACTTGGGCATCCTGGTGGTGACCCCCTCCTGCCTGCCCTCCTTCCCACCCCTCTGACTCTAGCCAGGGCTGAATCCAGGGACAGGCTAGAGCTCTGTCCCAGGGCACAGCCGGGAAGACAAGCAGAAGGAGGGGAGGAGAACTGGAAGGGGCGGACTGATCTCCCTGCCCTGACTAGGCCTCCACTGATGTCTCCAAGTCCTCTGGCTCAACCCCGCATTTATCTGGACCCTGTAATGGAGTCTGAATTCCAGACCAGCTGGGTGGGGGGAATTCAGTGATTTTCACATCCCCAGATGTCCAACCCGCCTGGCCTGGCACCCTGAGCCTTGCTTCCCAGGGTAGGCACGGATCTGGTGCTCAGCAGACTTCGGGGCCACAAAACACCTGGCAGTGATGAGGGAACATGGGGGACCAGTCGGGGACAGCGCCATGGTGGGTACGCATCCACCACAAGGCTGGGTCAGGGGACAGGTGCTGTGTGCAGGTCTCCTGGGCACACCTGGCCCTCTCGGAATGGAGGTCTGTGTGCCTGGTGCACTTTTCCTCCACCTCCACCTACGCCTGGAGGAACGGCCAGGTTCAAGCATTTCCATGTCCAACCCTCAGGGACAGTTGGGAACCTGGGCTCAAGAGAGGCAGTGACTGGCCCAGGACAAAAATCGGGTACAGAGTCCAAGGGGCAGTGCTTCCCTCCAGGCCTAGGCAATTCCTGACACTCCCAGGAGGTTTGCTTTGAGGGTGAGAGCTCCTCAGATGCTTGGGGAGAGCTACCCACCTCATCCCATGTGGGGACATGACCTCGGGCATCCCCAGACATCTACAGGAATATGTGTCTGAGCGTGCATATGTGTCTGACCCTAACACTAAAACTAATCCTAACCCCAAACCCTAAGCCTGACCCTGAACCAGACTCTAACCCTGACCCTGACCCTAAACTGGAACCTAAACTGACTCCTGACCCAGGCCCTCAGCCAAACCCCGGCCGTGACCTGAACCCTGACCCTGACCCTGACCCAGTCCCTAACCCTAACCCTGACCTAACCCTGACGCTGACCCTAACCCTAACCCTGATCCTGACCCTAAATTGGAACCTGACCTGAACCCTGACTCTGACTGAAAACCTAACCCTGACCCTGACCCAGTCCCTAAACCTAACCCTGAGCGTAACCCTAACCCTGGTCCTAACCCTGCCCCTGACCCTAACGCTGACCTTACCCCTAAAACGTACCCTACCCCACCCTGGTCATGACCCTAACACTAACCCTAAACCTAACCCAAAAACTTACCCTAACCCTGATCCTGGCCCTGATCTAACACTAACTCTGACCCTGACCCTAACCCTGACTGTAACACTGACCACGACTCAGACCCTAACCCTAACCATGACCCTGACCCTAACAAGGACCCTGACTAAACCTAACCCTATTTCTAACCCTAACCCCAACCCCAAACCCTGCCCTAACCCTGACGCTAAACCTGTCTAACCCTATCCTAACCACAACCCTAACCCTAACCTTAACCCTAACCCAAAACCCTAACCCATCCCTACCCTGACCCTGAACCTAACCCTAACCCGGACCCTACCCTAAACTGTCACCTAAACTAACCCTGACTTTGACCCTAAACCTAACCCTGGCCCTGACCTGAACCCTGACCATGACCCTGTCCCTAAACCTAACCCTGACCCTAACCCTGGCCCTGACCCTGACCCTGACCGTAACCCTAAAACTTACCCTAACCCTGACCCTGAGCCTGACCCTGAGCCTGACCCTAACCCTAACCCTAAGCCTAACCCGAACCCCTAACTCAACCCCGAACCTTCCCTGTCCTCCTGCCCACCCACCGACTCAAGCCAGGGCTCTATCCAAGGACAGGCTGGACCTCTGTCCCAGGGAACACCCAGGAAGACCCAGCAGAGGGAGAGAGAAGTGGAAGGGGCCCACTGAGCTCCCTGTCCTGATTTGGCCTCCACTGACGTCTCCAAGTCCTCAGGCTCAAGCCTGCATTGAGCAGGACCCTGGGACGGATTCTGAATTCTAGGCCAGCTGGGTGGGGGGTACTCGATGACCTTTGCATCCCCAGATGTCCAACCCGCCTGGCCTTGAACCCTGAGCCTTGCTTCCCAGGATAGGCATGGTTCCGGTGCTCAGCAGACTTTGCGGCCACAGAGGACTTGGCAGTGGTGAGGGAACATGGGGGACCAGTCGGGGACAGCGCCATGGTGGGTACGCATCCACCACAAGGCTGGGTCAGGGGACAGGTGCTGTGTGCAGGTCTCCTGGGCACACCTGGCCCTCTCAGAATGGAGGTCTGGGTGCCTGGTGCACCTTTCCTCCACCTCCACCTACGCCTGGAGGAACAGCCAGGTTCAAGCATTTCCATGTCCAACCCTCAGGGACAGTTGGGAACCTGGGCTCAAGAGAGGCAGCGACTGGCCCAGGACAAAAATCGGGTACAGAAGGGCGCCTGGGTGGCTCAGTGGGTTAGGCCGCTGCCTTTGGCTCGGGTCATGATCTCAGGGTCCTGGGATGGAGCCCCGCGTCAGGCTCTCAGCTCAGCAGGGAGCCTGCTTCCTTCTCTCTCTCTCTGCCTGCCTCTCAGTGTACTTGTGATTTCTCTCTGTCAAATAAATAAATAAA
>NW_026744515.1:0-1588 GCF_022355385.1 Mustela nigripes
GTGCCAAACCAATGACCCCCATACAGCGTCCCCCCAGCCCCTGGGAGTCCTGGGTGCAGCTGTTGTCCCCGCTGGAGGAAACAGAGCTGGGTTTAGACTAGGTTAGTTATAGGGTTAGGGTTAAGAAAGACTTAGGGTCAGGGTTAGGGTTAGACTTCATTGGGGTCAGGATTAGCGTAAGGGTTAGGGTAGGGGTCAAGTTTAGGGTTAGGTTCATGGTTAGGTTTAGGGTCAGGCTCAGAGTAGGGACATGGTTAGCGTTATGGTCAGAGTCAGGGTCAGAGTCAGTGTTAGTGACGGTTAGTTTTAGGGTCAGGTTCAGGGTCATGGTCAGATTTAGGGTCAGGTTCCGGTTTAGGTTTGGGTGCAAGGTTCATGTCATGTTTAGGGATAGGTTTGGCACAGGTTTAGTGTCAGGGTTAGGGTCAGGTTCAGGGTTAGGTTCATGGTTGTTGTAAGGTCAGCTTTATGTTTAGGTTCTGTTTTATGTGTAGGTTCAGGATCAGGGTTAGCTTTACGGTTAAGATTCTGTCAGGTTCACGGAATGTGTGAGAGTTAGGTTAAGGTCAGCTTTATGTTTAGGTTCTGTTTTATGAGTAGGTTCTGGATCAGGCTTAATTTTAGGGTTACGATTCTGTTTAGGATCACGGATTGAGTCAGAGTTAGGGTTATGATCAGGGTCAGGTTAGGGTCAGGATTATTGTTAAAATGGGGTTAGGGTTAGGGTTAGAGGTAAGTTGAGGGTTAGGGTTAGACCGGGTTAGGATCAGTGTCAGAGACAATGTTAGGTTTTTAGTTTTAGGGTTAGGTTCAGTGTTAGGTTTCGGGTCAGGGCCCGTGTTAGTGTCAGGTTCAGGGTTATGTTTAGCATTAGAGTTAGGGTCAGTATCAGGGTAAGTGTTAGGGTCATGGTCAGGGTCACTGTTAGGGTCAGGTTTAGGTTTATGGTCTTTGCCCGGATCAATGTCAAGGTGAAGTCTAGGGCCAGTGTCAGTTTCCGGTCAGGAGCAGATATTGGTTTAAAGTCCACATTCTGGTCAGCGACAGGGTTATGTAGTGGTCAGTGTTAGGGTCATGGTTAGGTTTTGGCTCAGGGTCAGGGTCAGTTTTAGGGTCAGGGTCTGGTATAGGCAAAGTTCAGGGTTATGGTTATGATCATAGTCAGGTATAGGGTAGGGTTATTGTTAAAGTTTAGTGTTTGTGTTAGGGTTAGTGTTTGGTTGACGGTTAGGGTTAGAACTTGTTAAGATCAGGGTCCGTGGTAGGTTTAGGGGTTAGTGTTAGGGCTAGGTTCAGCGATAGGATTCAGGGGAGGGCCCGTGTTAGTGTTAGGGTCAGGTCTACATTTAGGGTTAGAGTTAGGGTCAGGCTCACAGTCACGGTAGGGTTGGTGTTCATGTCAGGGTCAGGGTCACTGTTAGGGTCCGGTTTAGCGTAATCGTCTAGGTCTGGGTCAGGGTCAGGGTGATGTTTAGCGCCAGTGTCAGATTTATTGTCAGGTTCAGGTATTGGTTTAAAATCCACATTCGGGTCAGGGATAGGATTGTGTAGTGGTCAGTGTTAGTGTCATGGTTAGGATTAGGGTCAG
>NW_026744515.1:1688-2909 GCF_022355385.1 Mustela nigripes
TGGTTTAGGGTAGGGGTTAGTGTTAGTGTTAGGGTCAGCGTTAGGTTTAGGTTCAGGGTCCGTTTAGGGTCATGGTTAGAGTTACCTTTAGGTTTAGGGTTAGGGTCAGGCTCACAGTTTCGGTCAGGGTTAGGGTTAGGGTCAGGGTTAGGTCAGCGTCAGGGTTAGGGTTAGGGTCAGGGTTAGGTCAGCGTCAGGGTTAGGATTAGGGTCAGGGTCTGTGTCATGATTAGGTTTGAGTCATGGTTATGGTAATGTCAGATTTAAGTTTAACTTCAGGGTCCATATCAGGGTGAGTGTCAGGCTTAGGTTTAGGTTTAGGGTTCAGGTCAGGATCACAGTCAGGGTCAGGGTCAGGGTCATGGTCAGGGCGTGGGTTAGGGTTTGGCACAGGCTCACAGTCAGTGTCAGGGTCAGGGTTAGTGGTTACTGTTGGGGTTAGCCCCGTTCCTGTGTATGGACCCATCTCTTCAAGGTCTCAGGATAAACCCTGGGCAGAAGGGTGTAGACCCTAAAGCCGATCTCACGTAACCAGCCTTAAACTGTGGTGTGAACATGACTTCCCCACCTGACCTCTAACCCCTCATCAGCCTGATCCTCCTTGGGGCATCTCCACCCACGATGGCATGGCCAGCTTCTCTTTACACTCAGACTCACAGACACCCAGAGGCACACACGCACACACACACGCACACACACACACACGCACAGAAGAGGAGGAGACCTAGGGCTACACCCGTGGATCAGAAGGTGTGGAACTCTCTGACTCTGAGCCCCCTGGTGTCACCTTTTGATTTTACTAGCCAAAGGGCCAGAGGCATTGGGAAATCCTGATATGACCTGCCAGGGAGGGGACGTGTCTGGCGGGCGAGCTCTCTTTTCACTACATCCTCTGGGCTTCAGTACAGCAGAAGAACATGACGCTTCCTTTAGGATGTGCCTAGAAATGAGCTGGGCAGGGGGGTTTTCTCTGTAATGGGGTGCCTGGATACGTTGGTTCCAATTCTGTTGGGTCTGTCATCAGGGAAATGAGGTCCCCACTGCCTGGGGGCTCCTTACCGAACTTCCTGCTGTACCATAGCTCCAGAGCCGCCGGTCCCCAAGCTGCTCAGGCTCACAATCCACTCAGGCAGTGCCCATCCAGTGACCCCCATACAGCTTCCCCCAGCCCCTGGGAGGCCTGGGTGCAGCTGTGGTCCCCGCTGGAGGCAACAGAGCTGG
>NW_026744516.1:0-2909 GCF_022355385.1 Mustela nigripes
GTAAACCTGTATGTGTCCGTGCAGCTTGGATGGTTACATGTTAGAAGGCGTCATTTGGTTCCATGTTTAATTCTCAGATCTCACCAGAAAAACTCTGAGGTAACCATGTTTCATGAAGATGACTATGAGTGATTCTTTACTCTAGATGTAGGCTTTTAGAACCTTAGTACATGCACTGTGCTAAGTGGCTGAAGTTCAGTTTTTCTGTGATGCTTGACAACTGAACTATCTATGTAGATTTTGTAGAGGAGAACATATCCGCAAACTGGTGTGGCTTCCATGTTCACGATTTAAGTGAGGAGTAAGCCTCTTGGACTTTCCCAAGATGTTCTACTGTTGAAATAGTGCCATTCACTTCCTAGGTGGGATCATCTTGACCCCTGACACATTGTCAGGTGTGGTGAGAGCAGCACGCCCCTCACCTGTGCCAGCTCCCCTTCTCTCCCAAAGAACTCCGCCTCTGCTGGGCCTTAGGTTGAGGGAGGTGCTGAGGGGAGGGGGCCCTGCTGCTGTGCTTTGTGAAGGCCCATGACCGCCAGCAGGCCTGCTCTTCCGTCTCTGGGTCCTGGTCTGGGTAGGATTGCAGATTATTTCTTTGGACCTTCTTTCGCCTGCTGATGCACTTTGGCCCACTCACTCACTCACTGCCTCCACTGACCAGAAACCCTTCCTGGGAGCAGAGTGCCAAAGCCAGGAGAAGCCCTTGTTCCCTACTGGTGCCTGAAGGACAGTGCTCATGGGCAAGGTCCTCTTTTGGATGGAACTGGACAGAACCGAGGGCTTGTCCTGCACAGTGTGTGATTTGGGGCTGACGCTCTTGTTTACATTTATCTCAGGATTGCTAACTTCCATGTTTCTTATTGGGTTGGAGCCTTTTACATTTGGTACTGGCAGTCCATGGATTTTCAGAATTGTATATAGGGGGTGACGTTACAAAGCAATGAAACATGCCAAGTAATTTTATGCCATATGAATGCACTAACCACCACCACAAAACTCCAGGTCACCTGGTGTAAGAGGGTCCCTTCTTGTCCTCACTTAGGCAAGCCTCATCATACCATGCTGCTCCAAGCCCAGCAAGGGCTCTCTCAGAAACCAGTGTTCTTAAGCAGGCTGACTCTGCTAACATCTGTCCCGTGTGTGTTTGTCCTTGTTGGCACAGTGTCCCCCTCGAGTGAAACCTCTGGTTACCTGAAGCTTTTTGTTCTATGCAGAGGCTCTGTGCTAACTCTAGCCCACGCGCCAGAAGCCAGAGGGTCGGGGAAGTGAGCAGCTGCTCTTTCTGTATACTGCAGCTGTGCAAATTGGCCCACCAGCAGCTTTCTTCTTCTGCCTGGTTGTGTGGATGGGGTTGATGTAGCAGGAAACTGTTCTATTTTTTAAAATAGCTAAATTTCCTATTATGTTTTGGATAATTCTATTCCAGGGTAGTCATATCTATTCGAAAAAAAATAGTATCATTCTGATGTACCATGATGTAAGATTCTCGAGTTGTTCAAGGAAGTATTTATGTCAGTTTGTAAGGAGGCAAGCCTGTAAATTCTCTTTATGTGAGCAAAAGCACAAGAGTGTAGCAACTCAGTGGCCAGGAATTTGGATGCATCTTGGAGTGTTAGGGAAGAGAAACCCTAACTGTAATCTTCTTTCAGAAAGCAAGTCTTGAAAATTGGGGTTTTCTTCCTTAGTGCCAGATAAGTATCTACACCCTCACCCCCTGCCACCTGGTCTGCCCCTCTGGCTTATGATTGCATGCATGTTCAAGGGAACAGTACAAACTGTTTAGTAGCAACATGTGTTATTGTACACAAATTATAGCAAGTAATATAGTCAGAGCTTTCCCTAAAAAGCCTTTAGATGGGCTATTGCACTGGTAGCTGAGACCCTTTGAGGGATATTTGGAGGGAAAGAGAGCATCTGCATCCAGGCATGTTCATAAATAAGGAACATATTAACATATAAATAATGACATATAAATAAAACATATAAATAACGAGACTTCAAATAAAACAGCATCCAGCAACGAAGAGAATAGGATTCCCTGTGGACACTGGACTAACCAGTGTTTATAGTTAAAGGATGATCTTCACAGAGTTCCCTACATTTAAATGAAGTTGGCTGGAAGCAGAGTCTGTGTCAGGGGCTGTACTTTAAAATCATCTAGATTGCTCTAGGCAGACAATGCCTTTGACTTCACGGTGATGTTACAAAGAGAAAGAATCTGCTGTAATGTCTGCTTATGTTTACCCAGATTCTCTTGTCCTCCAATGACTGCCTGTGTAATTGAACCTTGTATCACAAGCTCAGCGGGGACTGTTTATAGGAATGGTCCTATGGGCTCAAGCCTTGTACTGCTGCCAGTCGGAGGTTTGTTAAATAGCTTAGAAATGACCTCTTTAATCTGACATTACACATGTGAAAGCAGGGACTACTTACCCCAAAATACATAATAAACCTCACGCAATATTGTGAGGAATCATTTTAAATGTTATTTTGATATGAAAGTTCTTTTAAACTCTTAACTTTGGCACGCAGTACCCAGGAACAGTAGTTCTCTCAACTCTGGCATACCTCCTTCAGGAAAGAAAAAGGACCACTAACGTTTTATAATGCATATACTTAAGGTGTCAAAAATGTACTGTAAGTATACATGCAAGGAAGGAGGGTTAGGAGACCTAAATGTGTGGCAGGGATGGTGGGGAACAGGATCCTTCTATCCCACGTCTTCAAAATATAGCTCCACTGCAAAGTCCTCACGGTAGATATGCCAGGTTTTTTTTTTATGTGGATTATCCAGTTGGTTCCATGGAAGGTAAAGCCTAGGAAAGAAGAAACATGTTTCAAGCACAGAAGGCCAACCAGGGTTAGTCTTAGTCCCTCTCCTGTGCCTCAGTTGGCACATACAAGTGGAA
>NW_026744517.1:0-2909 GCF_022355385.1 Mustela nigripes
AACCTGGGCACTAATGCACTGTCTGACAACCTGAGCCCGGAACTCGTGACCAACACCCAGACAGGTGACCGCACACTGAGCACATCTGACCCGACATGGCCTTAGGTCATCATCTCTTCCATACCTTAGTTTTTAGGCTTCAGAACCCAGACATTATCTCCAATCACTGCCCACGCGTCACTGTGATGCAGATCAGAACACTTCCTTACCCATGGCAAGAAACCATGTGGTTGGCATGTTGTCCAATGTTCAGTGTAGGAGAAACCAGCATTCAGCCTGAGGCCCCGACCATTCTTTGGTGCGACGAGGGCATAAACAGGCATTGTGACCCTCAGCGTGAGTCCTGTCCTCTAGTATGTCCTCTCAGTGGCTGGACCATTAGATGTCATAATGGGCTTGACATGTCCCTAGGCCCCAATTTTTAACCAGATAACTGGTTGTCCAGTCACACCTCCCCAGGGCTCTTCTCTGGAATCCCTCTTTTGGTGGGTCACCTGAGGTTGAAAAACAAAACAAAACAAATTAACAACAAAAGAACAACGGACTTCTTCCATCCCACAGAATGACCCCAAACTCTTTGGAAGGGGCCAAACCCCCAGAGTGTAAGACTCGTCCATTACCATGATGTCACCCGGAAATTTCAAACCATGAGTGACACGATATCCAGAGACAAAAACTTGATCAAGAGCTTCACTCTCGCCCTTCTTTCATATACCGAAGAGTTTTCCTCATGGTCTGTAGATCAGTCCTGCCATACCTATGACCCGAAACATATGCTGAGATTGTGTTTTCAGACAACTGTCCAAACAGCCCTGGCCTACACACCCTACAGGCTCAGGCCCCTGGAGCCAAACCTGACGACTGTGCTTGCCCTCTCCAAGGGAATTGTATGTGCCCATTCCAAAGGCCACAACCCAAATAATAGGATAAACTTCCAAAGTCTCTGAGGCCATCCCAATATTTGTGGCTTCCCAGGACAAACAGGGGCAATCTGGGCCCATCTGAGCACCTACCGGCACTCAGAAACGTAGACTGATGTCCCCAGAGGTAGTAAGGAACGAAAGGCCCCTTTACACCTATCAGATCCATTGCTTATGTTTCCAGGCATCTCTCCTCAGAGGCCTTTATTTCAATAACAGCATATGGCTGTTTCTTGACTCACCCATCAGAACAAATCTCATCTACACATGGGAAACTTGCACGATGGAGCTGTGTGAAAGCCTCTCTTTAGGAGAACCCTTCAGGGCCCCAGTGTCACCACTTCATTGCAAGGTCTCTATAGACACAAAATCATATTAGGACACATCCACGGGAGAGTCCATTTCAAGTCAGCCTCCTCGGTGGCTCCTCCAGATCCAGCCGATCTAACCTGTCTTGTTGCTTGGAGAAAATTGGAATGCGATGTGGGCTACCCAGCCATCCATCCTTAGAACCCTGCTCGGAATCGTTGTCCTGGAGCCAACCAACAGGTCTCAATTGTCCTGTAGAAGAATCTTTGCAGTTCGGAGCTTCTCACAACTCCCATCGTGGGAAAACCCCCATGGCCTCGTGATCCACCCCCCTTCAAGAAGGGGACATCAGGGACAGAATGTCCAACCTGAGCGATCGTCTGATCCTCGCCCTGACTTCAGATGCACGGGATCTCGATTCAGGTCTCACCCAGAAACCTAGGCCTAGCTTGGGTTATCAGACTTCCGTCCTCAGACTACTGGCCCACAAGCCCTCCAGTTTGGCATCCAAAACTACAATGCAGCATTCTGCCTGCCCTCCGAAGAAAAACATTGCCTTCTGGGGCTACCCAGAAACCCCAAATGAGGATCAACCTGCACGCCATTCGGCTGTACTCCAAATATATAGGCTGACTTGGGCACTAATGCCCTTTCTGACACAGCCTGAGTCTGGACCTCCTGGCCCCACCCAGACAGCTGGCCGCACACTGAGCACATCGGACCCGCCTGGCCTTAGGTTGTCATCTCTTCTCAATCTCGGTTTACTGGCTTCAGAACCTAGACCTCATCTCCAATCACGGCCCGGGTTTGAAAATGATGCAGAAATCAGAACTCTTTCCCCATGGCAAGAAACCTTGTGGTTGGCATGTTGTCGAAGGTTGAGTGAACTTGAAACCAGTGTGAATATGAGGCCCCGCCCATGCTTGCAGGCCACATTGGTCACAAACACACATTGTGACCCTCAGCCTGAGCCCAGTCCTCAGGTAAGGCCTCTCAGTGGCTGATGGAGAGACAGCATATTGGGCTTGCCATTCCCCTAGGGCCCATTTTTTAACCATACTTCGGGTTGTCCCTTCACTCTTCCCCAGGGCTCTGATTTGGAATTCCCCTTTTGGTCAGACACCTGAGGTAACAAACCTGAAACTAGTCCTCCCATCCCACAGATTGATGAAAAACAATTGGGATCGGCCAAATACACAGAAAGCAAGATTCGTCCATGGCCCATGAGGCCTCCCCAACATTCCATGGCCATCGCTGATAAAAAATCCATAGACAAAAGCCTGAGTACGCGCCTCAGACTCGCTCATTCTTCATATCCTGAAGAGTTCTTCAGATAAGAACCTACACGGCACTCGAATGCACCCAAAATATATAGTCTAAACTGGGCACTAATGCACTGTCTGACAACCAGAGTCTGGACCTCGTGACCAACACCCAGACTGCTGACCGCACACTGAGCACATCAGACCCACCATGGCCATAGGTCATCATCTCTTCCCTACCTTAGTTTTCAGGCTTCGGAACCTAGACCTTATTTCTAATCACTACCCAGGGATGACTGTGATGCAGAAATCAGAACTCTTCCTTACCCATGGCAAGAAACCTTGTGGTTGGCATGTTGTCCAACGTTCACTGTAGGAGAAACCAGCATTCACCCTGAGGCCCCGCTATTCTTGAGTG
>NW_026744518.1:0-2908 GCF_022355385.1 Mustela nigripes
AAATAAATAAAATCTTTAAAAAAAAAAAAAAAAAAAAAAAAAGCTCTACTCTGCAGTGGAAACTGGAGAGAATGGGATAGTAGGAAGAGGGAAAGCCTAACAGGAGCTTCCCAGGGCAAGTAGGAAACTCAGCTTGTTTCAACTGTCTGTCCTCCATGTGTGGCAGAAGCCAGTCCTTGAAGCTGCAAGCCACCAGGGGCCTCATTGGGAATGGATCCCTCACAGAACCAGTATGAGCCGCACCTTGATATGTGGCTGGCTTTACAAGGAGTCCACCTCATATATGGTTAGGACATTATTCCATTTCTCAACAAGCATATGGCAACCTGCCCTCCAAAATGAGTTCTCAGGAGGCCCTGTGAATCAATCACCTGGTGAGGTGACATGCTTAGCCTAACAACGTGGCCCCAACCCACAACATTCTGGCAAGGCCACCCAACCTATAGCCACGCTACTGGGTATTCCTTGTCCTGGCCAACTGTCATCTCCCACGTGATGGCAGGAGTTTGGAGAAGAGCCAACAGCCATTCAGAGCCAAGTCTTGGGTGGAAGGGCCATGGGGTAAGACCATTTATAATAAACAAGGGTATGACAGAATGAGACAGCTTTCCCATGTTCAATAGACTGCCTCCAGATATAAAGTACTTCATAAATGCTTTTGAGAAATGCAGCTCTGTCGGACAGTCCTTTACCCTTACTATTTCCTGGCGGAGTTCTAGGTGCCCGGCACCCCTAAGGAGTAGGTAAAACTATCTCCATTCAACAGGGGGTGCACCTGAGGCAGCAAGAACAGACCTAAGATTGCACAGTTGGGAAAGGGTGAAGCTGGGATTTGAACCCGAGCAGTCTAACACAAGGGATCATGCTTTTAATCACTACATCAAACTGCCTCTTGGTTAAAACAAGGACATTGCTTCCTATGGCAAAGACCTGGAAGGAAGCAAAGCCTGTTTAGAGATGTACAACAGATGAATTAATTAGGAAATCAATTTTGTCACTACATGGTTCAATCTTAAATAGTCACCTGCCTAGAATAGGTCTTGTTTGCTGGTGCAGGCCTGGAACCTGGTGTGATGACTGGCACAGAGGAAACAATGAAATTTTGCTAAATGAAGAAGTAAAGGAATGGAGTTCAAAAGTGTGCATGACTGGGTGAACTGATATTCTAGGCAAATGGAGACGGAACGTCCATCTACTGAATCCCTTCTCCACAAAGGACATGGTGTTTACTGGGGTCATTCAAGTCAGCCTCACTCAAACCCCAGAATGTTAGTGTTCAATCCTAGATCAGGAGGCATTTCACCACCTAGCACACAAGTTTCCAGGGGCTTTTTGGTGACCCAGTACTCCTCTTATCCAATCTCCATGGTTCCAGCAAACTAAGGGCTTCCTGGACACACCAGAGACACGCCAAATCCCTTTGAATTTTGCTTCCCTGTCTAATGTTCCATTACCCCTGCCTGTGGTACGCCCATCAGGTACACATCTCTTGCTGTGCCTCCTTCAGTAGCCCTCCAGCTGTACTTCCTGTTTCTGATCCCCCCATCCACCCCAGTCTCTCAACTACACCTTACCTAGCAATATGGGAATCACCTTCCTCATGCCCACCTCTGGGAGGAAGCCTCTGTACAGGGGATCTGGGATGAGACAGCCTGGCTTTGAGGTAGGTGAGGCCAGGCAAGTCAGTTATCTTCTCTGGAACTTGCTTTCTTCATTGATAAAATGGGGGAATTATATCTAATAGGGCTTTATGGGGATTAAATAAGACCATGTATGCTAAAGTGGTACTAGGCAAATCCTTGCCATGTGATAAATTGTAAGTTTTTGCTTAACCTAGATGTATTCCCTCTAATCTAATACCTGCAATAAAGCTGCAAAGAACAAACAACCCCCTCCCTGCCTGCCCAGAAAACTGTATGGGTTCCTATGGTCTCCTAAAGTAAAAACTCTCTACAATGGCATTATGTTTTCAAGAGATTTTAAATTTTATCTATCCAAATTATATTACATTGTTCCATTCCTTACATTTGCCCTTCACTCAACTGAATTGAGTTCCTAACAGTTCCTAGGACATGTCTTTGTCTTCCCACCTTCATCCTTTGCTTCTTCTGTGTTGCCTTGAAATCTCCTTGCTTCTATTGAAATCCTAGCCATCCTTTACGACTGTAAACTCTTGCTCATGCTCCTGAATCAAGTGGCTTCTCTGACCTCCCACAACGCCCCCTTGTGGCTATTGCTGCACTGTTGTTTTTTGTCGAGGGCGGCGGGGGGGGGGGGGGGGGGGAGGGCGCTGTTTTTATGAGGAGCTAGTTTCCTGAATACCCTGCAATGGACGGAGAGACTTTCTGACAGAGGTGGTGCTGGGGGGCTGTAGTTAAGGGGAAGAGGTGAGGAGGTATGGATCACATGGGATTTTTCTTTTTTGGTAACTTTCACTTTTTTAATTTATTTTTTAAAGATTTTATTTATTTATTTGACAGAGTGAGCGAGAGAACGCACAAGCAGGCAGGGCGGCAGGCAGCGAGAGAGGGAGGAGCAGGTTTTCTGTTGAGCAGAGAGCTCCTATGCCAGGCTTGATCTCAGGACCTTGGGATCATGACTTGAAAGGAAGGCAGAGACTTAACTGACTGAGCCACCGAGGGGCCCCAGTTTTTTTTTTTTTTTCCTTAATTAAAACTTTTTGTAAAGGGTTTATTTATTTGAGAGAGAGAGATATGAGGGGGTGCAGAGGGAGAGGGAGAGAGAGAATCTTGAGTAGACTCCCTGCTGAGCGTGGAGCTTGACATAGGGATCGATCTCAAAACCCTGAGATCCTGACCTGAGCCAAAACCAAGAGGTGGATGCTTAACTGACTGAGCCACCCAGACACCACCACTCAGCTTTTTTTTTTTTTTTTTTTTTTTTTTTA
>NW_026744519.1:0-2907 GCF_022355385.1 Mustela nigripes
TTAAAAGTTCTGATTTTGTGCGCGGTTGCTCCGCCGCTTGCCGGGAGCCGGCCCCTCCCCCCGGGGTCTATCTTCCCGTCGCTTTTGATTCACTTCTCCGCCAGTCCTACCTTTCAGAAAGTGGTTGTTTTTCTGTTTCCAGAATTGCTGTTCTTCTTCTTTTCGATCTGCCGATGGATTTTCACGTGTTTGCAATCTTTAGATAAGCTATCTAGCTGATCTCCGGCTAGCTGAAGTAGTCTCAGCCTGCTACTTCGCCATCTTGACTCCTCCTTCCCCAAGGTTTTTGATCACAACCTCCCCAGCACTTTTTTTGAATTTCTTTTTATGGCATGTGATTTTCGCAGAATATTCTATGAGGCATGATGGAATAGATAGATTTGGGAAATAATTAGTGCTCACTGTCTTGTCAGGCTCAGATGTATCTCATCCAAGTGTCACCAACCAGCCAGGAACACAGAATTCCCCGAAGGCCACCTCCAGCATCCAGGAATCTTCCTGATGCTGAAGAAAGGTGTCCTGCCATGCGAGGGAGGTTGTATTTATGTCACTGAAGATGCCTATTTCTCATCTGCTGTAGGAGGGTTAGGTTGTGAAAACCAGACTTCTTAACAATAGATGCTCTTTCACTATCATCCAACTAATTACAGAGAAGAAGGAGACACTAAGAAGCACTAACATTGCTAATAAACTACAAAATCATTTAAGAAGGTTTTATGTTTTTTTTTAAAAGAACATTTATTTATTAGAGAGAGAGACAAAGCACTTGTGGGGGGAGGGGCAGAGGGATAAGGAGAGAGAGAATCTCAAGCAGACTTTGAACAGAATCCAATGTGGGGCTCAGTCCCATAACCCTGAGACCATGACCTGAACCAACATCAAGAGTCAGTTGAGCCTAAGGTGAAACACTCAGGTGCGCCTAAGATGGTTTTATTTTATTTTTTTATTCTCAAAGCATCTTTCTTTGAAAAATTATGATGTTCACTTAGCCAACATATAGTACATCATTCATTTTTGATGTAGTGTTCAACAATTCATTAGTTGTGTGTAATACCCAGTGCTCATCACAACACGTACCCTCCTTAACCTAAGATGGATTTATATCTCATAAAGATGATGGGGATTGGTGGACATTACAAAGATGTCCTGGTTACCAAAACTTCAGCAGGAACATGGCATACAAAAGCATTTCTTTGTCCTCTTATTCAGGTTAGTATTTCCTGAGCTCCTACTATGTGGCAGGCCATATGCTAAGGGCATTTAAGGGGGATGTCTCAGTACCTATGACCCTTTTGAGGGGTAGGACTTATGACCTTATATTTTTTTTGTACAGCCATCCGAGGCTTAAAGAAGATAAGTAAATACCCCAGTCATGCAGTTTATAAATAGCAGATGGGACTAATTTGCAGAGTCCTGTTTCCAAACCAGCAGCTTCCAGCCTTCCTACTACACCTTGACAACATTCAACTTCTTGGTCATTCTTGGTAGAAGAAGGGAACTTAAAGAGGCAGACAGTTGCTTAAAAAAAAAAGTGAATAAATGAATACACTGAACTACTCTTTGCCGTCTGTAGGAGTAGGGAGTTCTGATTTCTAGTATTCCATTGTATAAATAGACCATAATTTATTTATTCATTCACTTCTTCAGAGGGTCTTTGTTTGTTTATCATTGTCATAAATAAGCCTGCTATAAGCATTATGTCCAAACCTTTTAAGAAACTGCTGCATTGTTTACCAAAGTAACTGTACCTTTTATGTTCCTACCAACATTATATGAAAGTTGAAGTTGTGGTCAAGGGATGAGACAAGGGTGAGGATTCCCATACATGGGCAGGGGCTTGTGGGTTTGATCTTCTAGGATGCCAAAGGATGGAGCTCCAGGCTTTGATATCATCTTGACCAGCCATGGAACAGAAGAGGAAGGGGGTTGGTGGTGATGATTTTAGTTGTCAGCAGTCAAATAGAAGACACATCATAATTTACCTTTGATGTTTGAATCATGGCTGAAACATGCCACATTTCACTTAATTGAATTTGAGCTTAAGTAAGACAGTAAGGTATAGAGTGAGACCTATAATCCAAAGCCCGTAAGGAAGATGGAAGTTTCACTGAATGTCTTGTTCAAGACCCTCGCATTGTGTATACTGAGAAGTAAAATGAATGCTTTGGTTACTGTAAGTCATCCTTGAACTCACTTATTAAGTGCTGCTTTAATAAATATAGAGACATGTGTGACCGTGGTTTATATTTTGTTATCTGTGAGGCAAGAGACTCTTATTAGTGTTGTGTGTGTGTATGTGTTTTATCCCCAAGGGGGAAGCCTTGGCCATTGGCAAGACCAGACATCCAGACCATTAGCAGTGGCTCAAGAGTTTGTAAAAATGTATAGAATGGGTCAGTTGTTGGTCAGCGCATCCAGTGCTGAGATAACTGTGCAAAGTTTGGCCAAATTTGCTTATCCTTGGGTCCCATTCTTTATCATAGATGTCTTTCTTTTTTTTTAAAAAATTAATTAATTTATTTTCAGCACAACAGTATTCATTATTTTTTCACCACACCCAGTGCTCCATGCAATCTGTGCCCTCTATAATACCCACCACTTAGTACTCCGACCTCCCACCCCCCCGCCACTTCAAACCCCTCAGATTGTTTTTCAGAGTCCATAGTCTCTCGTGATTCACCTCCCCTTCCAATTTATCCCAACCCCCTTCTCCTCTCCAACTCCCCATGTCCTCCATGCTATTTGTTATGCTCCACAAATAAGTGAAACCATATGATAATTGACTCTCTCTGCTTGACTTACTTCACTCAGCATAATCTCTTCGAGTCCCGTCCATGTTGCTACAAAAGTTGGGTATTCATCCTTTCTGATGGAGGCATAATACTCCATATATACTATGGAGTATTA
>NW_026744520.1:0-501 GCF_022355385.1 Mustela nigripes
AGTATAGTTGATATTCAGTGTTACATTGGTTTCAGGTTTTCAATATCTCCATACATTATTATATGATCACTACAAATATAGCCACCATCTGTCTCCATATAACACTTTATAATATCATTGGCTATATTCTCTACACTGTCCCATATCTCTTTTTAGAATCTCTGATTTTTATGTTTTCTGTTATTCCAATTTTCGACCATCATTTTACTTGGTTACTTTATAAAATATGTCTGATTACACACTCTTTGCTGAACACCATAGCATTTGATTTATAGTAGTCTTCTTCTTCTTCTTCTTTTTTAATTAACATATAATGTATTATTAGCCCCAGGGGTACAGGTCTGTGAATCGCCAGCTTTACACACTTCACAGCACTCACCACAGCACATACCCTCCCCAATGTTCATAACCCCACCACCCTCTCCCTACCCTCCCCACCCCCCCGGCAACTCTCAGTTTGTTTTGTGAGATTAAGAGTCTCTTATGGTTTGTCTCCCTCCC
>NW_026744520.1:601-2906 GCF_022355385.1 Mustela nigripes
CCCCTCCCCCCCGGCAACTCTCAGTTTGTTTTGTGAGATTAAGAGTCTCTTATGGTTTGTCTCCCTCCCAATCCCATCTTGTTTCATTTACTCTTTTCCTGTCCCCCAAATCCCCCACATTGCACCTCCATTTCCTCATGTCAGGGAGATCATATGATAGTGTCTTTCTCTGGTTGACTTATTTTGCTAAGCATAATACCCTCCAGTTCCATCCATGTCAACGCAAATGGCAAGATTTCATTTCTTTTGATGGCTGCATAGTATTCCATCGTATATATATATACCATTCATTTGTTGATGGACATCTAGGTTCTTTCCATAGTTTGGTTATTGTGGATATTACTGCTATAAACATTTGGTGCACGTGCCCCTTTGGATCATATAGCAGTCTTCTTTACCTCTATCAGAACCCCAGGAAGCTTTAGTTATTTATTTACTCACATAAACAGATGATCCAACACAACGTTTTTTGATGTTCAAATGTATTATAATGTCTTACCGCTTAACACTATGCTTACTGCTCTCTTTCACTGTCTGACTAAATCCTCATTATCACTATGCCATTTAATGAGAAAGAACATTTGAACTCAGAGTTCTCTCCATATCAGGGAATGAAGACTCCACCCTACTGTTTGTGCAGGTAAAATAAATGTTGATATTGTCTGTCCTGCACATACCCCATCCTGTTCACCAGAATATTCACCATCAAAATATATACATAATGAAAACCATACCTCACCACTTCTATTACCACCCAGCATGCTAACAACACCATCATATGTTCCTGAATTATTGACTTGATTGATAACCCCACTTCCACACATACTGCACTCCTTTCTCCCTGCAAATTTATTTTGGTACAGCAATTTAACCTAAAAATCAAGTCAGATGATTTTATTCTGCTGTTGAAAGTCTTTTGGTATATTCCCCTTTCATATTAAATAAAAACTGAAGGCGTTTCAATGTACTAGAATGTCATACATCAATACGTTCTTCCTCTCTCCACCACTATGAACTCCTCATTGGCCTCCTTGCTTTTCCTCAAATGTAACAGACAAGCTGTTCACACAAAGTCTATATACTTACTTGCTCTTCCTAGAGCAATCTTTAATATTTGTATAACACTCTCCTTCACTTCCTGGGTCTTTGTGCAAATAACATCTCATAAATGAGATTTAACCACCCAACACAAAATAAAATTAACTTTCATCCCAGCATTCTCCAATGGCTTTTACCTTTCTTGTATTTCTTTGTAACACTTATCACCATCAACCATCAATCATTATTCGATTACTGGTTTATTTTCTTATTTGAGACAGAGAGAGAGAGAATTGGGAGGGTGCGCAGAGGAAGAAGAAAACACCCCACTGCCTAGAAAGCCTGCTGGGGAGTTACATCCCAGGACCCTGAGATCATGACCCAAGCCAAAGGCAGTCAGTCACTCAATGGACTGAGCCACCGAGGTGCCCCTCTATTATTGGTTTATTTCACTATTATATTTCAAAAGAATGTAAGCTTTTTGTGGTCAGGTGTTTTATATGTTTTATTAATTGAAGTATTCTCAGAAAGGTAGCTGGCAGTTTGTAAGGGCTCACTAAACTGTATTTTGTTGTTATTATTGGGCTCCTTTATGGGCTTTACCTCTTACGCTAGAAGTCTATCCTTCAGATGTAAGCAATAAGAATAGAGCCCTGCTGCCTGTTCAAATGTGTAAAAAGCCTGTATTAAGTGGATATTTTAAAAGCTAAATGAATGGATTAATAGTTGTATATAGGGGGAAAGGGAACATATTTTCCAGTTTAGAAGTGGAGTTCTTTTATAGAGTTCTTGTACAAGCCTACACTATTGAACGATAATGGGCAGTTGTACTTTACAATTATACAAACACTATGGTAATTTATATCCTTTTTTTGTAATTCATGACTGGATCATTTAATTCCTTAGGAGCATTATAGCACTTCAACATTTCATGTTCAATAAACTTATTGGGGTTGCTACCTTTTTTTATCAAATGGAGAAATAGTCATGATTTTATCTAAACAAAGTGTTATTGATTGTGTTATTTTCTAGGAATGAGTCGCACATGCTAGTTTAAAAGTTTTGTTAGATTCCCAAGTCTGTCACTGATAAAAGCCTTTTGTAGATTAGTAACTTGATCAAAACGGAAAAGTTATGTAACACCAATTGTTATACTATCTTTGTTTCCATCTTGCATTGTAATAACACCCATCTTAACTCTATTTAAGACAAATCATTGCCAGATGGATTTCTGGCATTGATTGCATGATATGAAATCTAGTATAAC
>NW_026744521.1:0-2906 GCF_022355385.1 Mustela nigripes
TTTTTTTTTTTAAAGATTTTATTTTTATTTATTTGACAGGCAGAGATCACAAGTAGGCAGAGAGTCAGGCAGAGAGAGAGAGAGCGGGGGGAAGCAGGCTCCCTGCTGAGCAGAGAGCCCAATGTGGGGCTCGATCCCAGGACCCTGAGATCATGACCTGAGCTGAAGGCAGCGGCTTAACCACTGAGCCACCCAGGTGCCCCAAAATAAAACACTCTTGATATCACAAAAGACCCTCTTCTAGGAGACTGAAAATTATTTGATCCCAGAGGTAGGATTTCTTGTTTTTTTCAGTTACGGCTGCTGTTGTCCCATACACTCAGTAGAACCTTGATACATGTCCTAGACTGAATTGAGGTGCTCGACAAGTGTAGGAGAAATAGAGTTAGTCATTATTCAGTTAGTGTCAAATTAGGGTTTATTATTTAGAGAATTTCTTATTTTTTTTTTAATAATTGTGATTAGGGGTGGCTGGGTGGCTCAGTCGGCTAAGCATCTAACTTCAGCTCAGCTCATGATCTCAGGGTCCTGGGATCGAGCCCCGCATTGGGCTCTCTGCTTAGCAGGGAGTCTTCTTCTCCCTCTCCCTCATCCCCTCCCCCTGCTCATGCTCTGGCTCTCTCTTCTCTCTCTCAAATAAATAATTAAAATCTTTAAAAAAAATTTTAAAAATGTGATTAAAAATGGGGAGACCTGATATTTCTCTGAAAATACAAAATTAGGCCATAAAACTTGGCACATGGAAGAAAAAACTTTTTAAATATTTTTCCTCGTATTCTTGAGTGTGGTTGACTTTTTTGTTCATTCAGCCTTGAAAATGATTGACCCCTCACAGGTCACTGCCCAGGAGGGAACAGAAAGCTCAGTGTGGTCCCTCTGCTTCCTTCTCTGAAGTGTTATCCCATACCTCCAAAACTTGAATGAGTTTACTAACCACAGATAAACCTTTCTGGATTGGCTATCATGGAGCCAGAAACAAAGACCCACACTATCCCAGCATTCTGGAAGAAGTTCTAAACAAAGGTCAGAACAAGATAATAATATTCACACTTTCAGAGAGCTTCTGCACCACTGGTCATACCCACACACTGACTTCTTTGCTGCTTCTCATCTCCCTCCCTTTTTAAAATGAAGTTTCTATTTTGGAATAATTTTAGACTTAGAGAAAAGTTGTAGTCATACTGCAGAAAGTTCCCATGTCCTCTTCACCCAGTTTCTTCCAGTATTAATATCTTCCAGAACAATGGCACGTGTGTCGAATGAAGAATTTTAGGGATGCCCAGGTGGCTCAGTCAGTTAAGCATCCAACTCTTGATCTCAGCTTGGGTCTCGATCTCAGGGTCGTTAGTTCGAACCCCACATTGGGCTCCATGCTTGGTGTGGAGTCTACTTAAAATTTACCTGGTGCAATACTATTCCCTAAGCCACAGACTTGATTTGAATTCACCACTCTTCCCATTAATGTTCTTTTTCTGTTGCAAGATTCAGTCCAGCCTCCCACACTGCTTTAGTGTCTCCCTTTGTTAACTAATCAGAGCTACCCTGTCTGAATCAGGACAATGAGTCTTAGTTCCCTTTTCTCATTGGAGTGTGTTAGAAACTAGACAGCAGACCCCAAATGGAATCACTGATGCCAGGCCCCACTGAGACTTAACTTAATTGCAGTTTTAGCTCTCCCAGAAATGGAACCTTAAACCAATCAGGACTTGCCTGATAGATTAGTTACATCCTCTACCTGGCAAACCTGTGCCATCCCCTTAAAGACAGTAACCATGCCATAACCAACCCACCTTTTTGTCTAGTACGACTTTCTTCTTCCTGCTCCCTTGTGGCTATAAAATCTCTTACCTTGTACCGCTTTTCAGAGCTCTGTTCTATCTACTAGATTGACTGCTGCCCGAATCGTGATTAAAGCCCGTAAGATCTTTAAAATGTATTCGGTTGGATTTTGTTTTTCAAAAAGTGTGTTCTCCCATTGGACGCGTTTACTTATTTCTCATTCATTCAACCAGTAATAATTGAGTCCTTGCCAAGCGCTGGAGAAACAGAGCACGTGAGAGCCCCTCTGTAACAGAGTCAGGGATAGAGTAACCGTGTGATGGGAAGGAAACTGGCAAGACAGAAGGGCACTGAGCCTGCGGGAGACCAGGGAAAGCCTTTTAGGGGGGACACTGATACTGAACACCTAAAAGCGTGAAAAGGAGGAGTTTGCCAGGTGAGAAAGGCAAGAATCCAAGCAAAGGCCCCCTGCAGAATAGGTTCCCCACTCTGGGAACTGAGAGTAAAACAACCAACCAGGAGGGGATCCAGGCGAGGCTGGAATGCAAGACAGACCGGATGCCGCCTATTTGTGAAATGAAAATGTATGAGAACCAACCAATTTGATAGCTGCATGTTAATCACGTTTTCCCGCATTTACCACTGGCTGGCGTGGCCCATTGTCTGTCATTCTCTCCCCTACTGGAAGGTGAGCTTCTGGAAGGAAGTGACTCTGCCTTATTCACCTTGGTTTTCCTCCCTCTCCCAGTGCCCAGCAAGCCATTTGTACACAAAGGATCAGAACGTGTGTTTATTGAGTCAAGTTAGACTTTCGGTTGCATCCCATTCTCGTTACCGTGGCTTTAAATTGTGTGAGTTACATCCAATTTGTCAAGGACTATTTTCTCACTGAGAAAGAGCTGCCCCTTTTCACCTGCTGTGAGCTGCAGGCAGCTCTGCCTCCAAACACTAAAAAAGAGAAGAACCCTCCCTCCTGTCCATAGTGTGTGTGTGGGGGGGGGGCCCTAGAACCGTGGAAATGTGTGAGAAAAGGGACCCGATTCCAAACTGTGATTTGTCTCTCTTGGATTCAGAGGAGGGGGGGGGGGGCGGGTGTGGGCAAAGGGGAAGGAAAGGGAGGAGGACAA
>NW_026744522.1:0-2906 GCF_022355385.1 Mustela nigripes
AAAAACATCCACACACACAGGCAAAGGCAACTCAATGGCAAGGACAGTCTTCAACAAATGGAACCGAACAATGGGACATTGATAAGAAAAAACAAACAAATGAAAAGAATAAAAACAAACATTTCACACCTTTCACAAAACCTAAACGTAAAATGCAAAACTTCTTAAAGATGACATAAGAAAAATGTAGGGATCCTTGGATTTGGCAATGATTTTTCAGATATAAAACCAAAAGCATGATCTACGAAAGAAAAAATTGATGAGAGGGACTTTGCTAAAATTAAACTTCTCTGTAAGACACTGTTAAGAGAATGAAAAGACGGGACACCTGGGTGGCTCAGTTGGTTAAGCAGCTGCCTTCAGCTCAGGTCATGATCCCAGAGTCCTGGGATCGAGTCCCACATCGGGATCCTTGCTCCGCAGGGAGCCTGCTTCTCCCTCTGACTCTGCCTTCCACTCTGACTGCCTGTGCTCGCTCTCGCTCGCTCGCTCTGACAAATAAATAAATAAAATCTTAAAAAAAAAAGAGAGAGAGAGAATGAAAAGACCAGTCACAGAGTAAATATCTGCAAAACACATCCATGGTAAAGGACTTAAAATAAGAAATAAAATATAAAGATGTCTTAGTAGCAACAAGAAATCAAACCTAATTTAAAAATGTGAAAAGAGCGTTGGCTTGGAAACCCAGTCAGTTAAGCATCTGCCTTTAGCTCAGGTCCTGGGACTGAACCCCACACTGGGCCCCCGGCTCAGCGAGGAGCCTGCTTTTTTCCCTCTCCCGCTGCATGCTGCTACCTCTTCGTGTGCTTGTGCTGTTAATAAATAAATAGAATCTTTAAAAAAGAAAAAAAAGGATCTGAAAAGATGCTCAACTTTGTATGTCACTAAGAAATTGCAAATTTAAACAAGGTACTATTACATATCACGTAGAATATAAAAAATCCAAAGCACTAGTAATACCAAATGCTAGCAAGGATGTGGGACAAATGAACTCACATTCACTGTTTGGTCAGAATGCAAAATGGGAGGCACTGTGTGAGTCAGCTTGGCAGTTTCTCACAGAACTACACACATTCTCACTATAAGATCAGTAATTGTGCTCCTTTGTATTTACCCCAAAGAGCTTAAAACTAGTGTCCACACAAAAACCTGCACACGGATGTTTACAGCAGCTTTATTCTCTGAAGTGCCAAAACTTGGAAGCAATCTAAATCTCCTTCAGTAGGTGAACAGGTACACTGTGCCACACCCACACAATGGATTATTCGACAATTAAAAGATGAATTATTAAGCCACAAGACTTCGAAGAACCTTAAATGCATATTGCTAAGTGAAAGACCAGTCTCAAAGGCTAAATACTATATGATTCCAACTCTATGGCATTCTGGAAAAGGTAAAAATTAACCAACATTTTAATTTTTATTTATTTTTTAGGTCATCTCTATACCCAATGTGGTGGCTAGAACTCACAACCCCGAGATCAAGAGTCAGATGCCCTAGCAACTAAGCCAGCCAGGTGCCAATGAAAGACCCAAGGATCCCCTTACCTAAGAATTCAACACTGCCACAGGATGCAAACAGCAAGAGGTTCTTTATTGTTACGCAGGCGCCTGTGGGTGGTCAGCGCGCACCTGTGGGTGGTCAGCAGCTCCTGCTAGCTGAGCACACCTGGCTGGGGCGGTGCAGGATTTTTATAGACAGGTACAAACAAGTCCCGGATGGGATGGGGCCGGTTGGCTGACAATTTGAACATTTGAAAAAAGGCATACTTGGTGTTAGCGGATTGGCCTTGGAAGACCCCCTCGCGCGAAGAGAAAGGCGGGAAGGGGAAACAAAGAGGGGAAGTTTGACCTTATTACTCAGCAGAAAGACATCCTGTCTACGTGACTATGCAGCCCCCCGTCTAAGTGACCTACGTGACCATGCAGCCCCCTTGCCTATGTGACCATGCCTCGGCTATTAGGAGAAGGTATCTTGTTCAAAAAAGGAGACAAGTGTCATGCCCCAAAAGCCAAGCAGCCACAGAAAGGCAAAAGAGCAGCCACACTGAATTCAACCCTGGGTAAGGGTCCCTTCACTGCAAGGGGAGGAGGGGCACTCCCACACAACAAAAGAGCAGTTAATTAGTTAACGACGGGGGGGGGGGTCTTTCATTCCCCCCTTTTTCTTTATCATGGATAGAATCTTATATCCATTTGTCCTTTTCTTGCACTAAGTGGGGTGCAAGGCGCCAGGTTTTGCTTTCTCCTCAGCCAGCCTCCTGCTCCTTCATTTCCCCCTGAACAATCTTGACCCTGAAATCTTTAAGGGGGTTGAAGGTGGAAGGTCTAATCTTCTGTAACTTCTTCGTGCTGAATAGGGGCGCAGAGCTGTCCCTACCTACTGGGGTCAATATTGATCAGGGTAGGAATGTATAAGGGAGTTAGGAAAGGTGGAGGCAGCTGAATCCAGCGCTGACAGTGAAGAGGCGTCCTCTCGCGCGACAAGGATCGTCTGTCGTGGTGTAGTCATTGTAGCAATGGAGTCTCGGCACCAAGTAGGGAAACAGTGAACAAAGCAACATATTAAAATTAATAAGGCAATAAGAATGAGAAGCCCGAAAGGGAGATTCGGCCATAGTCCTCCTTCAAATTAGGAACTTAACCATTTACTGAGAGAGAGAAGGATCTTGTAGGGCCTTAATCTGGGCATTTATATCCTTTATTAGTTCTGTGATACTTTTGTGATAGTCTGGGATATATACACAACATTCTGTCTTGATAATTGCACATGTGCCACCCTGGGCTGCTGTCAGGACATCCAAGGCCATCCTATTTTGTAGGACTGCCTTGCATATCTGTGACACTTCGGTATTAAGCTGGGAGATGCTATTTAGTGAATCATTGAGTGCCTTTGTAGTATATTTA
>NW_026744523.1:0-2906 GCF_022355385.1 Mustela nigripes
GGGGTTTGGGAGAAGGGGGTGGGATTTTGGACATTGGGGAGGGTATGTGCTTTGGTGAGTGCTCTGAAGTGTGTAAACCTGGTGATTCACAGACCTGTACCCCTGGGGATAAAAATATATGTTTATAAAAAATAAAAAATTAATTAAAAAAAAAGAAAAAAAAAAGAAACTGATTTTTGGAATACCTAAAAAACAAAGATGGCCCAAGTGTTAATCTGGCCCCTGAAATTTGGTTGGTTTTTCTGTGCCGAAGAGCTTCTCTCTTGGGGTATCTTAGATACTTGAAATTCCAAGGAACTGTATTTATTTATTTATTTATTTATTTATTTATTTATTTATATTTTGGATAAACTTTTTACTTTGAAGTAATTTTAGCTTTACAGAAAAGTTGCAGAGATGGGCAGAGGGATCTGGAATTCCTCACTCAGTTTCTCCTGATGCTAGTCTCTCAGGTTTCTATGGTGCTCTTTTCCAAACCATGGAAGCAGCATTTATCCTTTGATGCAAGGCTTTTTCCCCCAGACCTGGCCCAGACATCCCCCACTTCCACTCAGTAGTTCTTTTGTGCCTACTCTTTGCTGTGAAACTTTCTCAATGAGCCTCTCAGGGCATGTCTAATATAATGCAAGGTTCTGGGTTTTCAGGCAGAAGACCACAGAGATGACTGCACTCTGGTCACATCATAGCAGGAGCATGCAACCTTCTTTCACTGGGATGCTGGCCCATGGCTCCTGCAGCCACAGTGGCATCCATTTGTTCTCCAAAAAGGTGTGGGAGATTCTAAGGAACTTTAGAAGTTACTCCAAACTCCCACTGAAAGCAAGAATTTTTCCATTATGTTCTATGTAGTGGTTTTTTAGTCTTTGACCAAACACCACTGGTGACAGAAGGTGAGATTAGTAAACAAAACTCCCCTCACTCCCTATGCCCCAGGTATTTTTCAAACTGCTGCTTCTGTATTGTATCTCAGTGGGGCTGAATTTCTGATTAGACTAATGCAAATATGGCCTATAGTGGTGCTTATATAAGGTTACTAGCAGGTATTATAGGCACACAACCTTCAGAAATCTTCCACAGCTGAACTCTTAAGGTTTCTGGAAGAATCTATGAATAACTGAAATGGTTTTTCCAGATGACTCAGTGAGCTCACACAATTAGCTGATCTCAGTTTATCTAAAGAAAAGAAAAACTAAACTCATTGTTTCCCAACTGTCTATTTTCTCTCTCTCCCCTCTCCCTTTCCTCTTTTAAATCCTATTTTAATCTTTTTATGTTAGCCATAAGAGTGACCTGGGTATTTACTACATGCATTACTTTTTCTTCTGTTGCTATGCAATTTTTCCTTTATTTCCTAACTTAAAAAAAATTTTTTTTTATTTGACAGAGAGAGAGATAGATCACAAGTAGGCAGAGAGAGAGGGTGAAGCAGGCTCCCTGCTGTGCAGAGAGCCCTATGTGGGGCTCAATCCCAGGACCCTGAGATCATGACCTGAGATGAAGGCAGAAGCTTAAACCATTGAGCCACCCAGGCAACCCTCCTTTATTTCCTAACTTTTAAACTTTGCTTCTTCATCTTCCTCATTCCAAATCAGGGCCCTTCCAGCCTTTTGCTTAATCATCATCAATCATCATCCTCATTACATATTGATTACCACCACGAGCAGCAGCAGCACCACCATCATTACGATCATCATCACTACCATTTAGTGCTAATGAGAGCAAAAATACATCTATTTCTTATATATCATCAAGAAAGTATTGTGATTCCCCTTTGAGGAAATGAGGTCAAATAACTTGTTCAGAGTTACACATTTAGTAACTTAAAAAAAAAAAAAAAAGAAACAAAAACACAAGGTTTAAACCTGGGCTTGATTGATTCCAAAGCCCAAACTGTTACCTACTGTGCCATATTGTTTTCAATATTTTTCTTTAACAATCAATAAAAATAAAAGCCAAAATATGGAATGGGAAGGAATATTTGCAAAAGACATATCTGATGAAGTGTTAGTATCCAAAATATATAAGGAACTTACACAACTTAAAACCCAAAAAACAAATAATTCAATTAAAAAATGGGCAGAAGACATGAAATTATTTCTCCAAAAAAGACATGCAGACGGCCAACAAAAACATGAAATGATATTCATCATCACTTACCATCAGGGAGGTGAAAATCAAAACAATGAGATATCACCTAATATATGTCAGAATGTCTAAAACCAAAACACAAGAAAAACAGGTATTGGTGAGAATGTGGAGAAAAAGGAACACTTGGGCACTCTTGGTGGAATGCAAAATTCTTTTATTTATTTATTTATTTATTTATTTTTTATAAGCATATACTATATTTTTATCCCCAGGGGTACAGGTCTGTGAATCGCCAGGTTTACACACTTCACAGCACTCACCAAAGCACATAACCTCCCCAATGTCCATAACCCCACACCCCTTCTCACAAACCCCCTCCCCCCAGCAACCCTCAGTTTGTTTTGTGAGATTAAGAATCACTTATGGTTTGTCTCCCTCCCAATCCCATCTTGTTTCATTCATTCTTCTCCTACCCCCTTAGCCCCGATGTTGCATCACCACTTCCTCATATCAGGGAGATCATATGATAATTGTCTTTCTCCACTTGACTTATTTTGCTAAGCATGATACGCTATAGTTCCATCCACGTTGTCACAAATAGAAAGATTTCATTTCTTTTGATGGCTGCATAGTATTCCATTGTGTATATATACCACATCTTCTTGATCCATTAATCTGTTGATGGACATCTAGGTTCTTTCCATACTTTGGCTATTGTGGACATTGCTGCTATAAACATTTGGGTGCACGTGCCCCTTTGAATCACTACGTGTGTATCTTTAGGGTAAATACCCAGTAGTGCAATTGCTGGGTCATAG
>NW_026744524.1:0-2410 GCF_022355385.1 Mustela nigripes
ACTAGACTAAACTAAAATTTTAAAAAAAGAAGGAATTCAGAAAATAGAAATGCAAAAGAAAACATAGGTGTATGTATCAAAAGTTCAGATTAGAAGGTTATTATGGATTTTTATGTACTGGATAGCTTGCTGTGGTGGTTATTAGGTTAAATAATTACCTATATATATTTAAAAAGTGAACCAGAATAGTCGGAATGAATGAAAAATAAAGTTTTCCTATGAAGTAGTGGTTGTTTTTTTGTAGTCTTTTTTTCTCTCTCTCTTTTTTTTTTTTTTTTCTGTCTTGGTTTGTTTTCTGGGGGAGGGGCCTGCCACATGGGTTTTCAGTCAATGATGTTCCCTGACTTAAATCCTCCAGCCCCCCTCAAGGGGGTGGGCTCTGAGTAAACTGGTTTGTTTGTTTGTTTGTTTGTTTGTTTGTTTTCAGGCTTTTATTCTATGGTGGTTTTTATGTTTGTTTACTGTTTTTTACTCACTTTGACCGCTTTTGATGGTTTTTGTAGTTTTAGAGGAAAACAAACTGCACCCTGATCTCCCTCTCAGAGAGAAGCCTCAGTCTGGTTGCAGAGCCCAAATAAGTTCCCCCTTGGCCACTGGCAGAACAGGTTCCAAGTCGTGGTCCCTGGGTTGCAGGATCTTTTCTTGTACCCCAAACCACAGCAGCAGGGGCTTTGGGCACCTCTAGACCCCTAGAGAGGTTCCAAGCAGCGTTCTCACACTGAGGTTTTTCCTGCTGGCCCGGGCTGGGAGTGCCTGGTCTTTCTTGGTCTAAGAGAGCCCAACTTGGGTGCACCAATTTCAGGGGAGGCTGAGGTTCACACGCATGTCTCAGGCTCTGAGAATGGGGCACAGGTCCAAGAGCACTAGGCTCGGCCTTTGCGCACCTCTCTGGGGTGAGAGTTTGGTTCAGGCTCTGAAACAATGGCGCATATCAAAGGGCACAGGCTGAGCCTTTATACCTCTCTCAGGGGAGTATCTCAGGCTCTATAGCAGGGCTCTCACATTCTGTGGCCCAGCGTGGCTTCAAGAAACGGACCCCACGCGTTCTTGGGCTTGCTGGTGGCTTAGGGACTAAGAGCTGGTTTCTCTGCCACACTCTCTCTGCCTCAGCACCAGGGGCGGCTGTTCTGGGACTGGGGACTTAAGCCCCTGTCCCTAGCCATCTGATTCCCACAATTTCCCCCCAAGATCCTTTGCTCTTTTGGAGTGATTTCAACCAGTCTCCAAGTTAATGCTGGTCCCCAGACGCAGGGCACTCTCACTCATATTGGGGTATTACTTTCCAACTGGTCTCCTCTGGTGGCTCCCTCCCCCTTTTGTTTATCTTCCAATATCAATCCACTGTCCCCAGTCCACTTTACCTGCCCACTGGCGTCTTCTCCCCCTATAGAGATAATTCTGTATAATTCTGATCTCAGGGTGATTTCATAGGTGATTGGAGTTCTTTGGTAGGTAATCAGTTCACTTTGGGGTACAAGTTGAAAAGGTGCCTCCTCCTACTTCCCCGCCATCTTGTCCCCCCTATACAATGCAATATTATTCACCCATCAGAAAGGATGAATACCTACCATTTGCTTTGTCATGGATGGAATATCCTATGCTTGAAATGTCAAGCATAGAGAGATAATTATCATATGGTTTTATTTTTATTTGGAATATAAGGGTGGAGTACCACAGTGGAAGGAAGAGAAAAATGAATGGGAAGAAATAAGAGAGGAGACAAACCCTGAGTGACTCTGGACCCCAGGAAACAAACTGGGGGTTACAGTAGTGGCAGTGTGAGGATGGAGTAACCTGTGATGGATTTTAAGCAGGGCATGCGTGGTGATAAACACTCGGTGTTATACGCCATTAATGAATCACTGAACACCACATCAAAACCTAATGATGGGGCTCCTGGGTGTCTCAGTGGGTTAAAGCATCTGCCTTTGGCTCAGGTCAAAATCCCAGGGTCTTTGGATCAAGCTCCACATTGGGCTTTCTGCTCAGCAGGAAGCCTGCTTCCCCCTCTATCTACCTGCCTCTCTGCCTACTTGTGATCACTCTTTGTGTCAAATTAATAAATAAAATCTTTTAAAAACCCTAATGGTGTTTTTCAAAGTCCATAGTCCCTCATGGTTCACCTCCCCTTCCAATTTCCCCCAACTCCCTAATGAACACTAAAAATAATAATAATAATATCAGGGAGATCATATGATAGTTGTCTTTCTCTGCTTGACTTATTTCGCTAAGCATGATACGCTCTAGTTCCATCCATGTTGTCGCAAATGGCAAGATTTCATTTCTTTTGATGGCTGAATAGTATTCCATTGTGTATATATACCACATCTTCTTGATCCATTCATCTGTTGATGGACATCTAGGTTCTTTCCACAGTTTGGCTATTGTGGACATTTCTGCTATAAACATT
>NW_026744524.1:2510-2905 GCF_022355385.1 Mustela nigripes
TCATCTTCTTGATCCATTCATCTGTTGATGGACATCTAGGTTCTTTCCACAGTTTGGCTATTGTGGACATTTCTGCTATAAACATTCGGGTGCATGTGCCCCTTTGGATCACTATGTTTGTATCTTTAGGGTAAATACCCAGTAGTGCTCCCTGATATGAGGAAGTGGTGATGCAACATGGGGGCTTAAGTGGGTAGGAGAAGAATAAATGAAACAAGATGGTTGGGAGGGAGACAAACCATAAGTGACTCTTAATCTCACAAAACAAACTGAGGGTTCCTGGGGGGAGGGGTAATGGGAGAAGGGGGGTGGGATTATGGACACAGGGGAGGGTATGTGCTTTGGTGAGTGCTGTGAAGTGTGTAAACCTGGTGATTCACAGACCTGTACCCCTT
>NW_026744525.1:0-2905 GCF_022355385.1 Mustela nigripes
TACCTCTGGGGACATCAGTCTACGGGTCTGAGTGCCGGTAGGTGCTTAGATGAGCCCAGATTGCCCCAGTTTGTCCTGGGAAGCAACAAATATTGGGATGGCCTCAGGGACTTTGGACGTTTATCCTATTAGTAGGGTTGTGGCCATTGGAATGGGCACACACAATTCCCTTGGAAGGGGCAAGCACAGTCAACAGGTTCGGCTCCAGGGGCCTGAGCCTGTATGGTGTGTAGGTCAGGGCTGTTTGGACAGTTGTCTAAAAACACAAACTCGGCTTATGTTTCGGGTCATAGGTATGGCAGGACTGATCTACAGATCATGAGGAGAACTCTTTGGGATATGAAAATAGGGCGAGTGTGAGGCTCTTGCTCAACTTTTTGTCTCTGGATATCGTGTCACTCATGGTCGTGAATTTTCCGGGTGACTTTATGGGAAATGGTCGAGTCTTACTCTCTGGGGGTTTGGCCCCGTCCAAAGAGTTTGGGCTCATTCTGTTGATGGACGAAGCCCCTTGTTCTGTTGTCGTTGATTTGTTTTGTTTTGTTTAACAACCTCAGGTGTCCCACCAAATGAGGGATTCCAGAGTAGAGCACTGGGGAGGGGCGACTGGACAACCAGAAATCTGTTTAAACATTGGGGCCTAGGGACATGTCAAGCCAATTATGACATCTCATGGTCCAGCCACTAAGAGGACGTACTAGAGGACAGGACTCACGCTGAGGGTCACAATGCGTGTTTATGCCCTAGTCGCACTCAAGAATGGGCGGGGCCTCAAGGTGAATGCTGGTTTCTCCTACAATGAACGTTGGACAACATGCCAACCACAAGGTTTCTTGCCATGGGGAAAGAGTTCTGATTTCTGCATCATTTTTAAACCCGCGCCGTGATTGGAGATAAGGTCTAGGTTCTGAAGCCTGAAAACTGAGGTTGAGAAGAGATGAGGACCTAAGGCCATGGCGGGTCCGACGTGCTCAGTGTGCGGCCAGCTGTCTGGGTGGGGCCAGGAGGTCCAGGCTCAGGCTGTGTCAGAAAGGGCATTAGTGCCCAGTCAGTCTATATATTTGGCGTACAGCCGAATGGCGTGCAGGTTGATCCTCATTTGGGGTTTCTAGGTAGCCCCAGGGGGCAATGTGTTCCTTCTGGAGGGCAGGCAAAGTGCTGCATGGTAGTTCTGGGTCGCCAATCTGGAGGGCTTGTGGGCCAGTAGTCTGAGGAAGGAAGTCTGAGAACCCAAGCGAGGCCTAGATTTCTTGGTGAGGTAATGGCAGGCACAATCTACAGACCTGAATTGAGATCTCGTGAATCTGAAGTCAGGGCGAGGATCAGACGATCGCTTAGGTTGTACATTCTGTCCCTGATGTCCCCTTCTTGAAGGGGGGGTGGATCACGTGGCCAAGGGGGTTTTCCCACGATGGGAGTTGTGAGAAGCTTCCAACTGCAAAGATTCTTCTGCAGGACAATTGAGACCTGTTCGTTGGCTCCAGGACAACGATTCCGAGCAGGGTTCTAAGGATGGATGGCTGGGTAGCCCACCTCGCATTCCAATTGTCTCCAAGCAACGAGACAGGTTATATCTGCTGAATCTGGGGGAGCAACCGAGGAGGCCGAGTTGAAATGGACTCTCCCGTGGATGTGTCCTAATATGATATTGTGTCTATGGAGACCTTAGAATGAAGCGGTGGCACTAGGGCCCTGAAGGGTTCTCCTAAAGAGAGGCTTTCACACAGCTCCATCATGCAAGTTTCCTATGTGTAGAGAGATTTGTTCTGATGGGTGAGTCAAGAAACAGCCATTAGCTGTTATTGAAATCCAGGCCTCTGAGGATAGATGCCTGGAAACCAAAGCAATGGATCCGATAGGTGCCTAGGGGCCTGTTCGTTCCTTTTTACATCTGGGCACATCAGTCTACGGGTCTGAGTGCCGATAGGTGCTCAGATGGTCCCAGATTTCCCCTGTTTGTCCTGGGAAGCCACAAATATTGGGATGGCCTCAGGGACTTTGGAGATTTATCCTCTTAGAAGGGTTGTGGCCATTGGAATGGGCACATACAATTCCATTGGAGAGAGCAAGCACAGTCGTCAGGTTTGTCTCCAGGGGCTGTTTGTAGGCCAGGGCTGTTTGGACAGTTGTCTGCAAACACAAACTAGGCTTATGTTTTGGGTCATAGGTATGGCAGGACAGATCTACAGACCATGAGGGGAACACTTCAGGATATGAAAAAAGGGCGAGTGTGAGGCTCTTTCTCAAGTTTTTGTCTCTGGATATCGTGTCACTCATGGTCGTGAAATTTCCGGGTGATTTCATGGGAAATGGACGAGTCTTACTCTCTTGGGTTTGGACCCGTCCAAAGACTTTGGGGTCATTCTGTGGGATTGAAGAAGTCCGTTGTTTTGTTGTTGTAGATTTATTTTGTTTTGTTTTTCAACCACAGTTGTCCCACCAAATGAGGGATTCCAGAGTAGAGCCCTGGGGAGGGGCGACTGGACAACCAGAAATCTGGTTAAAAATTGGGGCCTAGGGACATGTCAAGCCCATTATGACATCTAATGGCTCAGCCACTGAGAGGACGTAATAGAGGACAGGACTCACGCTGAGGGTCACAATGCATGTTTATGCCCTCGTCGCTCTCAAGAATGGGCGGGGCCTCAGAGTGAATGCTGGTTTCTCCTAAAATGAACGTTGGACAACATGCCAACCACAAGGTTTCTTGCCATGTGTAAGGAAGAGTTCTGATTACTGCATCACAGTGACCCGTGGGCAGTGATTGGAGATAAGGTCTAGGTTCTGAAGCCTGAAAACTGAGGTAGGGTAGACATGATGACCTAAGGCCATGGCGGGTCTGATGTGCTCAGTGTTCGGTCAGCTGTCTGTGTGTTGGTCACGAGGTCCGGGCTCAGGTTGTCAG
>NW_026744526.1:0-2905 GCF_022355385.1 Mustela nigripes
GTAGTGATCCGAAGGGGCACGTGCACTCGAATGTTTATAGCAGCAATGTCCACAATAGCCAAACTATGGAAAGAACCTAGATGTCCATCAACAGATGAATGGATAAAAAAGAGGTGGTATATATACACAATGGAATACTATGCAGCCATCAAAAGATATGAAATCCTGCCATTTGCGACAACTTGGATGGAACTAGATCGTATCATGCTTAGCGAAATAAGTCAAGCAGAGAAAGACAACTTTCATATGGTATCCCTGATATGAGGAAGTGGTGATGTACCATGGGGGCTTAAGTGGGTAGGAGAAGAATCAATGAAACAAGACGGGACTGGGACGGAGACAAACCATAAGTGACTCTTAATCTCACAAAACAAACTGAGGGTTGCTGGGGGCAGGGGCGTTGGGAGAAGGGGGTGGGGTTATGGACATTGGGGAGGGTATGTGATTTGGTGAGTGCTGTGACGTGTGTAAACCTGGCGATTTACAGACCTGTACCCCTGGGGATAAAAATATATGTTTATAAAAAATAAAAAATTAAATTAAAAAAAAGGAATAAACTAGAGTAAACTAAACTAAAATTTAAAAAAAAGAAATTTAAAGAATAGAAATGCAAAAGGAAAACATAGGTGTATTATCAAAAAGTTCAGTTTAGGGGCACCTGGGTGGCTCAGTGGGTTAAATCGCTGCCTTCTGCTCAGGTCATGATCCCAGGGTCCTGGGATCGAGTCCTGCATTGGGCTCCGTGCTCAGCAGGGAGCCTGCTTCCTCCTCTCTCTCTCTCTCTCTGCCTGCCTCTCTCCCTACTTGTGTTCTCTCTCTGTCAAATAAATAATAAAATCTTTAAAATAAAAATTTGAGGTCAGAAGGTTATTATGGAATTTAATGTACTGGACATCTCACTGTGATGGTAAATAGGTGAAAAAATATCTATATAATAATAAAAAATTATCTATATAAAAAATGAGCCAGAATTATGGGAACAAATTATTAATAAAAATTGTCCTATGAAGTAGTGGTGGTTGTTTTCTTGTCGTCTTTTTTTTCTTTTCCTGGTTGGTTTTCTGGGGGAGGGGCCTGCCACGTGGGTTTTCAGTCAATGATGTTCTCTTAGTTAAGTCCTCCTGCCCCCCTCAAGGGGGTGGGCTGTGAGGAAACTGTTTTTTTTCAGGCTTTTGTTCTCTGGAGGTTTTTTTATTTGTTCACTTTTGGTTTTCTCTCGCGCTTTGACTGCTTTTGATGGTTTTTGTAGGTTTAAAGGAAAGCAAACTGCACCCTGACCTCCCTCTCAGAGAGAAGCCTCAGTCTGGCTGCAAAGCCCAAATAAATCACCCCTTGGCCGCTGGCAGAGCAGGTTCCCAGTCGTGGACCCTGGGGACTCAGGATTTTTTGCTTTTACCCAAAACCGCTGCAGCGGTGGCTGTCTGGGCAGCTCCAGACTGCCAGAGAAGTTCCAAGCGGTGATCACACACTGAGATTTTCCCACTGACCTGGGCTAGGAGTGCCTGGTCTTTCCAGTCTGAGAGCACCGGGCTGGCGCCTGTGTGCACCTCTCTCAGGGTAGGGCGCCGGGCACGACTCCGACTCTGATGGCACGGCAGGGCACTCACGTGGGGACTGCAAAAAGGCTGTGCTTTTGTTGGCTGGTGAGGCTCCCAGCCCCTCATGGGAGCCGGGTGCCATGCACTCTCAGGCACGCTGGTGGTTTAGGGACCAAGGCCTGGTTTCTCTGCCACACTCTCTCTGGCTCTGCACCAGGGGTGGCTGTCCTGGGTCTCTAGCCCCTGTCCCTAGCCACCCTGATTCCCAAAATTCTGCCCCCCCCCCCCGCTATCCTTTGCTCTTTTTTTTGAGTGCCTTCAACCAGTCTCCAAGTTAATGCTGGTCCCCAGATGCAGGGCGCTCTCATATTGGGATATTACTTTCCAACGGGTCGCCTCTGGTGGCTCCCTCCCCCTTTTGTTTATCTTCCGATATCAGTCCGACTTTCCCACTCCGCTTTACCTGCCCACTGGCATCTTCTGCTCTGGTAGAGATCCAGACGTGTATAATTCTGATATCAGGCTGATTTTGTGGGTGATTGGAGTTCTTTGGAAGGTAATCAGCTCACTTTAGGGTATAGGTTGAAAGGGCGCCTCCTCCTACTTCCCCGCCAATTTGTCTCCCCCCAGGAAAATGTAGTCTTAAAAGATGTCTAAATATTGTTTAGATATAAAGAAGAAATCATTTGCCTTAAGATATATTAAGCAGTGTATAAAAGTGGATCATAGGTTTCCTCTATGTGGAAGCAATAATAGATGGCAAAGTTATCTTTTTATAAAAGATTTCATTTACCAACATCTGCTTGCTACCTTTGATTGAGGTCATGAGATGTCTTTGTTACCTTGGATCACCTTAAAAACAAACAGAAAAATAACCCAAGAAGTAGGGTTGTTTTCTTTCTTAACATTATCTTTTTTTTTTAAAGATATTTTATTTATTTATTTGACAGAGTGAGATATCACAAGTAGACAGAGAGGCAGGCAGAGAGAGATGGAGAAGCAGGCTCCCTGCTGATCAGAAAGCCTGATTCAGGGCTCAATCCCAGGACCCTGAGACCACAACCCAAGCCAAAGGCAGAGGCTTTAACCCACTGAGCCACCCAGGCACCTCTATTTCTGAACATTATCTTAACTGGATATAAAACCAAGAACTGCTGTATCCATTTCAATATCAATCTGAGAATGTAGCCATTACTACCCAGATGAGAGCAGAGATAAGGGAATCATAGAAATGTGGAGCTAGAACTTCTGAATTTCATCAACCTTGAAGATTGCTGTCTCTGGACTTCTAGTTGTTTGAGCAATTTTTTTTCTCTCTCTCTCTATATACATATATATGTGTATATATATATATATATATATATATA
>NW_026744527.1:0-2904 GCF_022355385.1 Mustela nigripes
GTGAAAGTCTTTTGGTATCTTCCCCTTTCATATTAAATAAAAACTGAAGGCGTTTCAATGTACTAGAAGTCAGGCATCAATATGTTCTTCCTCTCTCCACCAGTATGAAATCCTCATTGGCCTCCTTGCTTTTCCTCAAAAGTAACAGAGCAGCTGTTCACACAAAGTCTATATACTTACTTGCTCTGCCTAGAGAAATATTTTCCTTTAATATGTGTATAACACACTCCTTCACTTCCTGCGTCTTTGTGCAAATAACATCTCATAAATAAGATATAACCACCCAACACAAAATAAAATTAACTTTCCTCCCAGCATTCTCCAATGGCTTTTACCTTTCTTGTATTTCTTTGTAACACTTATCACCATCAACCATCAATCATTATTCTATTACTGGTTTATTTTGTTATTGGAGACAGAGAGAGAGAGAACTGGGAGGGGGCGCAGAGGAAGAAGAAAACACCCCACTGCCTAGAAATCCTGCTGGGGAGTTACATCCCAGGACCCTGAGATCATGACCCAAGCCAAAGGCAGTCACTCAGTGGACTGAGCCACCGAGTTGCCCCTCTATTATTGGTTTATTTCACTATTATATTTCAAAAGAATGTAAGTTCTTTGTGGTCAGGTATTTTATATGTTTTATTAATTGAAGTATTCTCAGAAAGGTAGCTGGCAGATTGTAAGGGCTCACTAAACTGTATTTTGTTGTTACTATTGGGCTCCTTTATGGGCTTTACCTCTTACGCTAGAAGTCTATCCTTCAGATGTAAGCAATAAGAATAGAGCCTTGCTGCCTGTTCAAATGAGTAAAAAGCCTGTATTAAGTGGATATTTTAAAAGCTACATGAATGGCTTAATAGTTGTATATAGGGGGAAAGGGAACATATTTTCCACGGTTTAGAAGTGGAGTTCTTTTATAGAGTTCTTGTACAAGCCGACACTATTGAACGATAATGGGCAGTTGTACATTCCAATTATACAAACACTTTGGTAATTTATATCCTTTTTTTGTAATTCATGACTGGATCATTTAATTCTTTAGGAGCATTATAGCATTTCAACTTTTCCTGTTCAATAAACTTACTGGGTTGCTACCTTTTTTATTCAAATGGAGAAATAGTCATGATTTAATCTAAATAAAGTGTTATTGATTGTGTTGTTTTCTAGGAATGAGTCGCACATGCTAGTTTAAAAGTTTTGTTAAATTCCCAATTCTGTCACCGATAAAAGCCTTTTGTAGATTAGTAACTTGATCAAAACAGAAAAGTTATATAACACTCAATTGTTAGACTATCTTTGTTTCCATCTTGCATTGTAATAACACCCATCTTAACTCTATTTAAGACAAGTCATCGCCAGATGGCTTCCTGGCATTGATTGCATGATATGAAATCTAGTATAACTAAAAGTTTTTGGTTTTAGTAGCATATAAATCAATTTAGAAAAATATATGTATTTGAATATAAGGTAAAGTTTTAAATTATTTGGCAATAGTAAACTAAACTTTTTTTGTGTAAATTTTTATTTTCTAAAATTTCATTGAGCTCTTTTGCAATAAGAAACAAGTTACAAAAAATTAAGGTTTATTTACCCCAATTCAAAATTATTAGGAATATAATCATAGAGGTTGAAGTATATAAAATATTGAACCCAAAATATTTTATTAGGTAAATTCATGAATGCTGATCATTCACTGTTAAAATATACTAATACTATTGATAGACTGGTAGAAGCCTAAAATCAAATATTTATTAAATATTTATATCCATATCTTTTCATGGCATGGTAATTCATTTCTCTAGCATTATATAATATTCCATTGTTTGCATGTACTACACTTTATTTGACCTTTCACCTATGGAAGGATATCTTGGTTGCTTCCAAGCTTTTGTCAGTAATGAATAAAACTACTATAGACATCTTTGTGGGTATAGATTTCATCTTCCTGGATAAATACCAAGAACTGCTACTATATTACTTTATACATGTTTCATGTTTAGGTTTATAATCCAATCTGAGTTAATTTTTGTGAAGAGTGTATGATATCTGCCTGGATTTATTTTATTTTATTATTTTATTTTTATTTTATATTTTTACATTTTGCTTCACCATTACTCCAGAACCATTTGTTTAAAAGATTGTATTTTGCTCTCCTTATTGCTTTTGCTTTTATATTAAATATAAAATATAATTGATAATATATATTATGTTCCTTTAATCTAGTCTTTCTGTGGTATTATAATATCTTTCTTACAATTATCGTTATGGTAAACTTTTTTTAAAAGATTTTATTTATTTATTTGACAGAGAGATCACAAATAGGCAGAGAGACAGACAGAGAGAGAGATGAGGAGAAGCAGGCTCCCTGCTGAGCCGAGAGCCCTATGCGGGACAGGATCCCAGGACCCTGGGATCATGACCTGAGCCGAAGGTAGGGGCTTAACCCACTGAGCAACCCAGGAGCCCCATAGTTATGGTAAACTTTGAAGTCAGTCCTCGGTCTTTGTTCTCCTTCAACACTATGTTGAATATTGTGAGTCTTTGCCTCTCCATATAAACTTTGAAATAAGTTTGTTAATATTAAAAAAAAAAGAACTTGCTGGAATGCATTAATTGTATAGATAACCATGGAAACCAGTGACCTCTTGAGCTTAGCAGGAGATAGACCATGGACATTAGTTGTCACAGTGGTGCCTCTGGAAGAACCTATTAAAAATCCCTAGGCAAAATGAGACCTCAAGGATCTGAGAGAATGTCTAAGAAGTACTTGATACATCCCTTCGGTATGTTTTATTGAAGTGTCCACATGTCTGAAAGCTGGGGATTCTAGATAAGGGAGGGAAAATTAGTTATGATAAAACATATCAACAAACATCAATAAATTTTGTAAAACTAATTGTCATG
>NW_026744528.1:0-2904 GCF_022355385.1 Mustela nigripes
CCCCTGGGGCTAATAATACATTGTATGTTTATAAAAAAATTAAAAAATAAAAAAAATAGGTGTTCTCATGAGCAAGATGGGATGAATAAAGAATATGATGTTTCCTAGGAAAACATCCATTGGGACTTTTAAAAGTACAATTTATTGGACTGTGAAAAACAATCTGAGGGGTTTGAAGTGGTGGGGGGGGTGGGAGGTCAGGGTACCAGGTGGTGGGTATTATAGAGGGCACGGATTGCATGCAGCACTGGGTGTGGTGAAAAAATAATGATATTGTTATGCTGAAAATAAATTTTTAAAAAAGTACAATTTATTGAGTGCCTGGCTCAGAGGGTTAAGCCTCTGCCTTCAGCTCAGGTCATGATATCAGGGTCCTGGGATCGAGTCCCACACCAGGCTCTCTGCTCAGCAGGGAGCCTGCTTCTTCCTCTCTCTGTCTCTGCCTGCTTCTCTGCTTACTTGTGATCTCTCTTTGTCAAATAAAAAAATTATTAAAAGTACAATTTATTTTAGTGTCTTACTTATAAAAGAACATGAGTGTAATATATTTCTGGATAACTCACCCACCATGCTCTGAGTTGAGCAGTCAGGAGAGCAAATTACTTGATTATTTAAATGGGTCAACCAGGGAAATTGTGTTTGCAAGATTAAATTTTTTTCTTTTTATGTCAATTAAAAATAGTATTTGAAAAGTAGTTTTATTGTAAACATGTGCATTATTAACAAGAATCAGGAAATACAAAAGTGAAGAGAAGAAGCAACCAGTAGCATTACTGCTGTCTAAAGAAAACATCTAGAAACATGTATACCATTAAAATTTTTTTCTTTAGTAGAATGAAAATAACTTTACTGTTTAAGCCAAATACCAGCATATGGGATTTTTGTGATTAGCAGGAGAGATGTAGTAAAACTGTCTCAAACATACATCAATTGCATGGCCTTTTTAGAGTCTAGAATCCTTCAAATCTCTGCTAGTTCCAGAGATGTGTATGTTCTCAGGGATACACTGATCTTCAGAATTCTCTATCTTCATTTGCTAACTCTGACTTACACCATATCCATCCTCCCTGATGCAAAACTCTTCCTTAACTCTCCCCTCCCCCACCCACCAAAACAAAACCACATGTACTAAGCATTTTGGAACTGATCAGAATATATGTAAGAGTTTGGAAAGGAGGATTACTGAGAAGGGGATTACTTGGCAGTAACACAATCAACTTTCAAAAGGACTGGAAGGGTGCCTGGGTGGCTCAGTGGGTTAATCCGCTGCCTTTGGCTCAGGTCTTGATCTCAGGGTCCTGTGATCAAGTCCCGCATTGGGCTCTCTTCTTAGCAGGGAGCCTGCTTCCCTCTCTCTCTCTGCCTGCCTCTCTGTCAAAAGGACTGGAAGACATCATTGATTTTAAATTTCTTCATCACACTAATGATGAGTTTTCCTGGTTTCACCTGCTCTATGCTTTTTACTAGGTCACTAGTTTTTGAAGTATTTTTCCCTTTTCCATCTCTTCCACTCAAACTTCCTTTTCAAGATTGCCCACAAGCACTTTTATATATTGTGGAATAGTTTTTACTGTTTACTGGTTATGTGAATATTTCCTTGGCATTAATTCCTAGAGGTTGATTTGGGGGATTACTGGAAAAGGACATTCCTAAAACTATTATGAGACAGAGTGGACATTATCTATTAATAAAAGAGTCAATTTTTCATGAAGACATAACAATTATAAAAATGTATGCTTCAAACACAGAGAAGCCCATAATTATGAAGCAAACATTGATGAAACTGAAGAGAGAAACAGACAGTTCTAAAACAATAGCTGAAAACTTTAATAATCCACTTTCAAAAATAGATAGAACATTAAGTTAGAAACTAATAAGGATATAGAAAACTTAACAATAGAAACCAATTAAACCTAGAAGACATCTATAGACTACTCAGGAACAGCAGAATACATAGTTTTCTATTGTGTACACGGAACATACTTTGGGATACCATGTATTCGGCCACAAAAGAAGCCAAAATAATTTTTAAAAGATTTAGATTATACAAAGCATCTTCCTCAACAACAAGGGAATGGAACAAGAAGTCAAAAACAGAAGGAAAACTAGAAAATCCCTGAATATGTAGACATTAAATCATGGTCTTAACCAGTGGATCAACAGAGAAATCACTAGGTAAATTAGAAAATACTTAGAGTAGAATTAAAATGAAGCACAACATGCCAAAAATCATGTGTAGTGACAGTGTGAAGAGGAAAATTGATATTAGTAAATGTCTACATTAAAAAAGAAAAACGATCTCAAAACGGTAATTTATCCCTACACTTTAATAGAAAAAGAAGAGTAAACTGAACTCAAACTTAGCAGAAGGAAGGAAACAGTAAGAATGAGAGAAGAGGTAAGTAATGCAGAGAATAGAAAAACAACAGAATCAACAAAGCCAAAACATTTTTGAGAAAAATATTGACAAAACTTTAGCTAAGTTGACTAAGAAAGAAATAGAGAAGACTCAAGTTATTAAGATCAGAAAAGAAAGAGGGGACATTGCTACAGCCTTACAGAAATAAAAATGGTTGAGAACAGGGAGGAGTCAAGATGGCGGAGAAGTAGCAGGCCGAGACTACTTCAGCTAGCCGGAGATCAGCTAGATAGCTTATCTAAAGATTGCAAACACCTGAAAATCCATCGGCAGATCAAAAAGAAGAAGAACAGCAATTCTGGAAACAGAAAAACAACCACTTTCTGAAAGGTAGGACCGGCGGAGAAGTGAATCCAAAGCGACGGGAAGATAGACCCCGGGGGGAGGGGCCGGCTCCCGGCAAGCGGCGGAGCAACCACGCACAAAATCAGGACTTTTAAAAGTCTGTTCCGCTGAGGGACATCGCTCCAGAGGCTAAACCGGGG
>NW_026744529.1:0-2903 GCF_022355385.1 Mustela nigripes
AAAGATCATATAATAGCTTTTACTATAAGGTATCAGCAATTAATCCTAAAGGAGCGGCCTCCAGCTAAAAACTCAGCTTTGAAAAATACAGAAAAGCAGCAAACGTTTACATACCCTCTTGGTGACCAGAGGCGTGCTTTGTGCCCCTCATCATATCTTTCATGGTTCTGAGGCCCTTGGCGCTCAGTGGTTTAGTGTCTTATTCTCTGGAATAGGCCATTGAAGAAATACCAGGCCCAGAGAAGAAGGTCCTGCTGGGTGTCTGAAGAAAGTACAACCTTTTAGATGAAGCTTTCTGGGGAATTTGTTGGTGGTTTGGTCTGCTTCTGATAGGAAGGGAAATTTTATTTTTAAAGATTTTATTTATTTATTTGATAGAGATCACAAGTAGGAAGAGAGGCAGGCAGAGAGAGAGAAAGAAACAGGCTCCCTGATGAGGAGTGAGCCTGATGTGGGGCTCGATCCCAGGACCCTGGAATCATGACCTGAGCCGAATGCAGAGGCTTTAACTCACTCTTCCACCCAGGTGCCCAAGGAAAATTTTTTTTTAAAGATTTTATTTATTTATTTGACTGACAGAGATCACAAGTAGGCAGAGAGCAGGCAGAGAGAGAAGTGGAAGCAGGCTCCCTTCTGAGCAGAGAGCCAGACATGAGGCTCAATCCCAGGACCCTAGGATCATGACTTGAGCCAAACGCAAAGGCCCAGTGAGCCAAACTGATTGAGCCACTCGGGTGCCCCAGGAAGGGAAAATATTTTAAGAGTATTTTCTCTTTGAATCTATTTTGAGGTTTAGTTTGTGGTTCTTTCTGACTTCTCATGAAGATGGAATTACTTCTGAGGTTGGTTGTCAGGAACTGCATATCAAATCGAGCTATCTTGTTAGCAATAAATAAATAAATAAATAAATAAATAAAAAGCTCAAGTGTTGGTATAAAGCAATTGTGCTTTTCAAAACCCCGAACTATAATTCATGTATCGTGGTCATTCTTTATGAGATCAAACAGGAGAGAGGTGGTAGAAACGCACTTTCATGTTAATTTTTTTCAAGGGACATGGACTTATGAACCTACTTTGTTATTCCCTTTCATTCAATTTCCATGTACCTCCTTTTCTATGAATTGTAACGGTAACCCATCATTATTTTTATGTTGGCACGTGAGAATTAGAGATCAATGCCCAAAGTGAAAGCAGAAGGCAGGTTTATTAAAGCAACAGCACACTCTCTAAGGGAGAGCAGGTGGTATTCCATGAGGTGGAGCTGGCCCTTATTTTGTTTTGGGATTGGATATTTCTTGGTCTTTTTGAAGTGGGAGGACCCTCAACATGCAGTGGATTGATCTCTAATGGAGGCTGCTTCCAATCATTTGGGGGACTCCTACCACAGGTTGGGAAGTGGAGTTGTTGTTGTCATTTATATTTTATTTTTTTCAGGGTTCCAAAATTCACTGTTTATGCACCACACCCAGTGCTCCATGCAATATGTGCCCTCCATAACTCCCATTAACAGGCTTACCCAACCCTCTGCCCCCTCCCCTCAAAAATCTCAGTTTGTTTCTCAGAGTCTCTCATGGTTTGTCTCCCCCTCCAATTTCCCCACACTCACTTCTCCTCTTGATCACCCAGTGTCTTCTGTGTTATTCTTTATGCTCCACAATTAAGTGAAACCATATGAAAATTGACAATCCCTGCTTGACTTATTTCACTCAGGATTATCTCCTCCTGTCCCGTCCATGTTGATACAAAGTTGGGTGTCCTTCCTTTCAGAAGGAACCATAATACTCCATTGTAAAAATGGATCATATCTTCTTTATCCGTTCATCCATTGAAGGTCATCTTGGTTCTTTCCAAATTTTACTGACTGTGGCCATTGCTGCTATAAACATTAGGGTACAGATGTCCCTTCTTTTCACTGCATCTGTATCTTAGGGGTTAATACTCAGTAGTGCAATTGCAGGGTCATAGGGTAGCTCTAATTTTAATTTCTGAAGGAGTCTCCACACTGTATCCCAGAGAAGCTGCACCAACTGGCATTCTCACCAATAGTGTAAGAGGGTTCCCCATTCTCCACATCCTCCCCAACACTTGTTGTTTATTGCCTTGTTAATTTTGGCCATTCTAACTGTGTAAGGTGGTATCCCAATGTGCTTTTGATTTGAATCTCCCTGAAGGCTAATGATGATGAACATTTTTTCATGCATCTGTTTACCATTTGTATGTCGTCTTTGGAGAAGTGACTGTTCATGTCTTCTGCCCATTTTTTGACATGATTATCTGTTTTGTGTGTGTTGAGTTTGAGGAGTTCTTTATAGATCTTGGATATCAGCCCTTTATCTGTAATGTCCTTTGTGAAAATCTTCTCCCATTCTGTGGGAAAAAATAATCACAATGTAAACATTTAGATCCTTATAAAATGTCATTGGAATAGGAAGGCATAATAAAAAAAATATTTTCAGGAATACAGACCACAGATAATTTGCCTTATTTTGTGTAGGCAGCACTTAAATACTAATATTATTTTAACAGTTAAAATGTACTCTATGACCTATGGGGTTGGGGAAAAGAGGATGACCAAGTCATCTTGAAATAATTCAGTTTTAAGAAAAAAGTAAAAATATCGAAAAAAAAGACTTGAAGAAAAGAGAGATAAAACATATGCATAATAAAAATAAATAAATGAATGAACAACTGGAGTGCCTGGGTGACTTAGTCGGTTCAAGTGTCTGCCTTCAGCTCAGGTCATGATCCCTCCAGGGTCCTGGTATTGAGCCCTGCATCAGCCTCCCTGCTCAGTGGAGAGTCTGCTTCTCCCTCCCATTGAGAAAATAAATTTGACTTATTTATTTGAGAGAGATAATCTTTAAATTTTACTTATTTATTTGAGAGAGAGTGAGAAAAAAAAA
>NW_026744530.1:0-2902 GCF_022355385.1 Mustela nigripes
CCCCCTCTCTGCGGAACATTTAGCAATGTCTGGAGACATTTTTGGTTGTTTCAGCTGGTGGAACTGAGTGTTACTGTCATTTAGCAGGTTAAGGGACAGAGATACTACTAAACTTCCTGCAACACACAGGAGAATACCCCGTAACAAAAAATTATCTGGTTCCAAATGGCAGTGGTACTGAGGATAAAAAACCCTGCTCTTGAGTTTACTGCTCTCTCCTACCTTAATTATTTTAAGGAGAAATTTCAGTGATTTAAAAGACTTGTCCATGAGTGGAACGATGGCTCCTCATAGTTTACTTTTTCCTTTGGAAATTTTCAGGCTGACTATGCAGATTCTGACAATTCATAGTCCATTTCAAACTACCAAGACCTTTTGATTAAATACTTACTGAAATTTTCAATAGAGACAGAGTTGGAGAGATCAAAGTTCACCTTATTTTAAATAAAATATCTGTGATACATGAGAAATTTAGGCACGATGTTCTCAAAGAACTAAAATGCCAGTTTGGCTAGAGAAAACGTTTCAAAAGTGACAAATAACATGTAAGCTCAGCTATGCTAACCTGAGGAAAAAAGCAAAGTTTTTTCTGAACTTGTTCTTTTTGAATAGCTGAAATTTGAGGAAGAATAGCTAAACTCTTATCTGCTAAATAGACATAAAAGATTTTTAACCAAGTAATGAAGAGATAAAGCAGATAAAACCACTAACTGACAAATGAAATAGGTTTATTGAAATTATTGTAGGCAAGTCAAAATAATTGCTGCTTCAAAACATTTTTTTCTTCCTCTCTCTTCTCAGACATTATTTGGAATGTTCAGCATTAATCTAAGCAAAGCAAGCTCAGAGAGAGAGAGAAAGAAAGAATAAAACCTGAGAAAATGGTAAGGCTATGATATAAATATCTGCAAGGCTTTAGAGATCACTAATTTAGTGAAATAAAGTTAACACTGAAATCATGCAGATATAGCTAGAGACAAAAAGACAGTAACACTGCACTAAAAACAGCTAGCTATAATACAGTATGGTATCCTAATCTAACAGGCAGACACACCATAAAATTTAATCGGGTAGTTTAGTGACCGCACATTTTGTCTCGCTAAAACTTTAAGTGTATCATATCTATCATCATTAACTTTATTTTTATTTTTTTAAACTATTTTATTTATTTATTTGACAGACAGAGATCACAAGTAGGCAGAGAGGCATGCAGAGACAGAGGCAGGGGAAGAAGACTCCCTGCTGAGCAGAAAGCCTGATGCAGGGCTTGATCCCAGGACAAAGGCTTTGACCCACTGAGCCACCAAGGTGTCCCTATCATCGTTAACTTTAATGGAAAAAAATCCACAAGGGTCTGGGTGTAAGCAGGAATAACCAGGTACAACAGGAAAACCACATGTAGGTGGAAAATCCTGTTAAGTATTAGAGTATAATTGTATATTTAAAAACAAAATTAAAAAGTTATATGTAAGCTATACAAAATTGGTAAAAATCACTTTGACAGAAATACTTAAAATCCTCATTAACAAGGAAGGATGTACAGAATGGATTGTGAGAGTTCATATGAATCAGAATTGGCTATGTATTGGAATATTTGGTATTATAGTTCTGGTATTCTAAAATATTCTGTCAATTCTCCTCAAATTGATCTATAGGTCCATTAAGTTTACAATAAAAATGCCAGCAGGTTTTAATTTGGTTTTCTTTTTTTGTGTGTGTGGGTGAAAATTAACCAGCTGATTCTCAAATTAGTATGGAAAAGAAAAACTAAATCAATCTTAACAAACTAGGAGAACATATTATATATCAAGACTTATTGTATAGCAATTTATTTATTACAGAGCTATTTATGATAGCATGGTACTGGGAAGTGAGTAGACTAATAGATTAGATTACATTCATGTAATGGACAAATACAATGAAGATGAACAAACTACTATTTCTTGCATCATCAAGGATGAATCACATAAAAATAATGTTGAGCAAAAACATCCATCCACAACAGGGTACATTATTTCAAGTTCAAAAATAAGGAAAACTAATCTATGTTGTTAAATCATGATACTGGTAACCTTTGGTAAGGAAAAAAATGATCACGGTGAGGCATAAAGGGGGAATTAATATTTCATTTAAATTTTAGTGTTGGTGTGATCACAAAAGTACAATCGCTTTGTGATAATTCACCATATGTATACTTAGGAGTTGTGAATGTGTCTTCAAGGCTTTTATTTTATTTTATTTATGCTGTTGATATACAATTCAAGAATAGGGGAAAACAGTTCATGGTGAAAGAAATAAAAAATTGTGATTCTATACGCTCGTTAATTGAACATAATAATTCAAAAAAAATAGTGATTAACCACAAAGGAGAGGTGTGGGAGTTGCTATTGACTGGAAAATCATAAGGGAACTCTTTGAGGTAGTGGAAAAATCTTGATCTGTGGAGTGGTCGCATGGATATAACTACACACACCCATATGTGTATGTATAGTCGTTAAACTGTACATTTAATATCTGCACATTTTACACTATGTAAATTATTCAGTAAAGTGCTATTTAAAAAAACACATGGGCACCTGTGAGTGCCGGGATTGAGTTCTGCATTGGACTCCCTGCTCAGCAGGGAGTCTGCTTCACCCTCTGCATTCACCCTCCTCACTTATGCTCTCTCTCACTCTCTTTCCCTCAAATAGTAATAGTGGATAAATCTTTAAAAAATAAAATAGGAAGACCCTAAGTCAATGTACAGAAATCAGTGGCTTTCTTATACACTAACAATGAAAATACAGAAAGGGAAATTAGAGAATCGATTCCATTTACTATAGCACCAAGAACCATAAGATACCTGGGAATAAACCTAACCAAAGAGGTAAAGGATCTGTACTTGAGGAACTACAGAACA
>NW_026744531.1:0-582 GCF_022355385.1 Mustela nigripes
TGTTCTTATAAACAAAATGACTCTAGTACCTTTGAGACAACAGTTAATGTGTCTTGTCCCAATAATATTACTTATCAGCCCACTCCCATATGCGTCTGGCCACCGTTCCTTTCCCTCATAACAAATGCTAGCGAGCTGAATGATACGTTGAATTGCACTAAGAATTGATATCTTTCCCAGTGCTGGAATGTTACAGCCTTCAAGCTGTCTGTGATTATGCATATCCCTACCCATGTTCCTATCCCAGTTTCCATTCGAGAGGACAAGTTACCGGTGGTGCTATCCAGAAAGAAGAGAGATTTTGGTATCACAGCCGCCGTTGTGACAGCATTGGCTATATCTACAGCAGCTGCCACGGCAGCAGCAGTCTCGCTTGCTGCAACTATACCCACTGCGGAAGCTGTGAACACCCTTGCAGAAGGAACGGCAGCTGCCCTTCAAACACAGACTCAGATCAATGCACATCTGCAAGCAGAGAGTGGATTTGGTTCAAGAACAAGTGGACATATGGGGGGCCCTATTGGGACTGGGATGCATAGTACCCTTCCTGGCAATTTGTGTAACTCCCATAGCCTATACTAA
>NW_026744531.1:682-1121 GCF_022355385.1 Mustela nigripes
AGCATTGGCTATATCTACAGCAGCTGCCACGGCAGCAGCAGTCTCGCTTGCTGCAACTATACCCACTGCGGAAGCTGTGAACACCCTTGCAGAAGGAACGGCAGCTGCCCTTCAAACACAGACTCAGATCAATGCACATCTGCAAGCAGAGAGTGGATTTGGTTCAAGAACAAGTGGACATATGGGGGGCCCTATTGGGACTGGGATGTATAGTACCCTTCCCGGCAATTTGTTTAACTCCCATAGCCTATACTAATATGAGTGACTTACAGAATGTCTCCAGACAGCTCTCCCAATACTTGCGGGGGAATTAGTCCGCAGAATTCCAAAACTATACTCAGCACCTGCTACTAGGCATAACAAGGATAAATAACACCAGAGTTGAGCTTGCAACCCTCCCAGAGATAATCAAAACATTGCAAGATGTGTTAACCTTTAC
>NW_026744531.1:1221-2902 GCF_022355385.1 Mustela nigripes
GTGGGGAATATCCTTACCCGTCATCAGACGGCAGATATCAATGATCTGCGTCCTGTCTTAGGTTGGTATATTTCCCCCACCAATCTTACCCGTCGTTGACTACCGATCCAGCATACTTAGCCACACCTGGGGGGATGTTCCAGCCTCGATGGCTAACAAGGCCTGCACCATGGCTTGCTGTTGCCTATGTTGCTGTCGCCTCCAAATTTGCAGTTTCCTTACTAGCAGAATCAAGCCCACTACGAGGATTGTCATCAGACCAATTACGCTAGCCCATTGTTTCGTAAAGGTTAACACATCTTGCAATGTTTTGATTATCTCTGGGAGGGTTGCAAACTCAACTCTGGTGTTATTTATCCTTGTTATGCCTAGTAGCAGGTGCTGAGTATAGTTTTGGAATTCTGTGGACTAATTCCCCCGCAAGTATTGGGAGAGCTGTCGGGAGACATTCTGTAAGTCCCTCATATTAGTATAGGCTATGGGAGTTACACAAATTGCCAGGAAGGGTACTATACATCCCAGTCCCGATAGGGCCCCCCATATGTCCACTTGTTCTTGAACCAAATCCACTCTCTGGTTGACTATCAGGATTCCTGCTTGCAGATGTGCATTGATTTGAGTCTGTGTTTGAAGGGCAGCCGCCATTCCTTCTGCAAGGGTGTTCACAGCTTCCGCAGTGGGTATAGTTGCAGCAAGCGAGACTGCTGCTGCCGTGGCAGCTGCTGTAGATATAGCCAATGTCACAACGGTGGCTGTGATACCAAAATCTCTCTTCTTTCTGGATAGCACCACCGGTAACTTGTCCTCTGGAATGGAAACTGGGATAGGAACATGGGTAGGGATATGCATAATCACAGCCAGCTTGAAAGCTGTGACATTCCAGCACTGGGAAAGATAGCAATTCTTAGTGCAATTCAACGTATCATTCAGCTAGCATTTGTTACAAGGAAAAGGAACAGTGGCCAGACGCATATGGAAGTGGGCTGATAAGTAATATTATTGGGACAAGACACATTAACTGTTGTCTCAAAGGTACTAGAGTCATTTTGTCTATAAGAACAGTTGAGGAATTTGCCACCATTTAACATGGACACTGCTGAGATATCAGTACATGCTCCTAGCAAGTTACAGACCTGCCATGCATCAAAGGGAGAGGAGGGAATATGAGAGAAGAGTTAGTCACTGGTAAAGGATATAGCCATGCTTTAACCACTGCTCACAGCTCTCTGGCTTGAGTCTGCCGCAGGAGGTGTAGCATCCCCAGAGTTATCATCAGCATCATGACTGGTGTTTGGAGGCAAGGCTTCACGCACCAGCCACTCTGGGATCCAAATTGGAGCCTCCTTTTCCTGCGGACCTTTTCTCCCCGCTTTCCTGCGGATTGCCTTGCAAGATTCCTTTATTTAGTTCCCGGGTGCCGGCGCCATTTATCGCCCTCGGCCCGCAAGGACGACAAGAAGCCCCAGTTCAGATGCATCTTCTCTCTATTTCCACAAGTCTACACACTTATATACGTTTACATGACCAATCAGTGAGCAGGGTACAGGAGGGAGCCAATCAGGCTGTGCACCTAAACGAACAACTTCGCTAGCAACCAATGCTGTTTACTTCCTCTTTGGGCATTCCGCTTAGTTTCACGAGGCAATCCTAACCTGGCAACTAGCCAGGCGCCATCTTTTAA
>NW_026744532.1:0-2902 GCF_022355385.1 Mustela nigripes
AACTCTTCAGGATATGAAGAATGAGCGAGTCTGAGGCGCTTGCTCAGACCTTTGTCCCTGGATTGTGTATCAGGGATGGCCGTGGAATGTTGGGGAGGCCTCATGGGCCATGGACGAATCTTGCTCTCTGTGGATTTGGCCCGATCCCAATTGTTTTTCGTCAATCTGTGGGATGGGAGGACTCCTTTCAGGTTTGTTACCTCAGGTGTATCACCAAAAGAGGAATTCCAAAGCAGAGCCCTGGGGAAGAGTGAAGGGAAAACCCGAAATATGGTTTAAAATTGGGGCCTAGGGGCATGGCAAGCCCAATATGCTGTCTCTCCATCCAGCCACTGAGAGGCCTTACCTGAGGACTGGGCTCAGGCTGAGGGTCACAATGTGTGTTTGTGACCAATGTTGCCCGCAAGCATGTGGGGAGCACCTGGGCCACACTGGTTTCAACTACACTGGATCTTGGACAACATGCCAACCACAAGGTTTCTTGCCATGGGGAAAGAGTTCTGATTCCTGCATCATTTTCAAACCCGGGCGGTGATTGGAGATAAGGTCTAGGCTCTGAAAACTGAAACCGAGGTTGAGAAGACATGACGAACTAAGGCCATGACGTGTCCGATGTGCTCATTGTGCGGCCAGCTGTCTGGGTGGGGCCTGGAGTTCCAGGCTCAGGCAGTGTCAGAAAGGGCATTAGTGCCCAGGTCAGCCTATATATTTGGGGTACAGCCGAATGGCGTGCAGGTTGATCCTCATTTGTGGTTTCTGGGTAGCCCCAGAGGGCAATGTTTTTCTTCTGGAGGGCAGGCAGAATGCTGCATTGTAGTTATGGTTTGCCAAACTGGAGGGCTTGTGGGCCAGTAGTCTGAGGACGGAAGTCTGAGAACCCAAGCTAGACCTAGGTTTCTGGGTGAGGATATGGCAGGCACAATCTACAGACCTGATTCGAGATCTCGTGCATCTGAAGTCAGGGAGAAGATCAGACGATAGCTCAGGTTGGACATTCTGTCCCTGATGGCCCCTTCTTGAAGGGGGGGGGTGGATCACGAGAGAGGGGCGACTGTACAACCAGAAATCTGGTTAAATATTGGGGCCTAGGGACATGTCAAGCCCATTATGACATCTAATGGTCCAGCCACTGAGAGGACTTACTAGAGGTCAGGACTCACGCTGAGGGTCACAATGCGTGTTTATGCCCTCGTCGCACTCAAGAATGGGCGGGGCCTCAGGGTGAATGCTGGTTTCTCCTTCATTGAACGTTGGACAATATGCCAACCACAAGGTTTCTAGCCATGGGTAAGGAAGAGTTCTGATTTCTGCATCACAGTCACCCCTGGGCAGCTTTTCCACGATGGGAGTTGTGAGAAGCTCCCAACTGCAAAGATTCTTCTGCAGGACAATTGAGACCTGTTGGTTGGCTCCAGGACAACGATTCCGAGCAGGGTTCTAAGGATGAATGGCTTGGTAGCCCACCTCGCAATCCAATTGTCTCCAAGCAACAAGACTGTTTAGATCTGCTGGATCTGGGGGAGCAACCGAGGAGGCTTTGTTGAAATGGACTATCCCGTGGATGTGTCCTAATATGATTTTGTGTCTTGGAGACCTTGGAATGAAGCCTGGGGCCCTGAAGGGTTCTCCTAAAGAGAGGCTTTCACACAGCTCCATCGTGCAAGTTTCTAATGTGTAGATGAGATTTGTTCTGATGGGTGAGTCAAGAAACAGCCATATGCTGTTATTGAAAACAAGCCTCTGAGGAGAGAAGCCTGGAAACCAAAACAATGGATCCGATAGGTGCTAGGGGCCTGTTTGTTCCTTTTTCCTCTGGGGACATCAGTCTACAGGACTGAGTGCCGGTAGGTGCTCAGATGGGCCCAGATTGCCACTGTTTGTCCTGGGAAGCCACAAATATTGGGATGGCCTCAGGGACTTTGGAGGTTTATCCTATTAGTAGTGTTGTGGCTATTGTAGTGGGCACATACAATTCCCTTGGAGAGGGCAAGCACAGTCGTCAGGTTTGGCTCCAGCGACCTGATCCTGTAGGGTGTGTCGGCCAGGGCTGTTTGGACAGTCATCTGAAAACACAAACTCGGCTTATGTTTCGGGTCATAGGTATGGCAGGACTGATCTACAGACCATGAGGAGAACTCTTTGGATATGAAAAAACGGCGAGTGTGAGCCTCTTGCTCAAGTCTTTGTCTGTGAATATCGTTTCACACATGGTCGTGAATTTTCCGGGTGACTTCATGGGAAATGGACGATTCTTACTCTCTGGGGGTTTGGCCCCGTCCAAAGAGTTTTGGGTCATTCTGTGGGATGGAAGAAGTCCGTTTTTCTGTTGTTGTTGATTTGTTTTGTTCTGTTTTTCAACCTCAGCTGACCCACCAAATGAGGGATTCCAGAGTGGAGCCCTGGGGAGGGGCGACTGGACAACCAGAAATCTGGTTAAATATTGGTGCCTAGGGACATGTCAAGCCCATTATGACATCTAATGTTCCAGCCACTGAGTGGACTTACTAGAGGTCAGGACTCACGCTGAGGGTCACAATGCGTGTTTATGCCCTCGTCGCACTCAATAATGGGCGGGGCCTCAGGGTGAATGCTGGTTTCTCCTACATTGAACTTTGAAAAATATGCCAACCACAAGGTTTCTTGCCATGGGTAAGGAAGAGTTCTGATTTCTGCATCACAGTCACCCCTGGGCAGTGAAGAAATAAGGTCTAGTTCTGAAGCCTGAAAACTGAGATTGGGAAGAGATGATGACCTAAGGCCATGGCGGGTCTGAAGTGCTCAGTGTGCGGTCAGCTGTCTGGGTGTTGGTCACGAGGTCCGGGCTTAGGTTGTGAGACAGTGCATTAGTGCCCAGGTTAGACTATATATTTTGGGTGCATTCGAGTGCCGTGTAGGTTCTTAT
>NW_026744533.1:0-2902 GCF_022355385.1 Mustela nigripes
TCTATTGGGTTATAAGCATATCTGTATACAAAATACATAACATCATTACAATAAAGAAAATTTAATAAATGAAGAAATACACTATACTCATGAAGTTAGTGGCTCAGTATTTTAAAGATGTTATTTCTCCATAACCTGAAGTAAAGATTCAGGGCAATCTCTATAGAAATCCCAGCAGGTTGTTGTTGTTGTTGTTTTTAATAGGTTGTTTTTTCATGTGGAAATTGATGAGCTGATTCTAAGAGTTATATGAAAATAAAAATGCCAAGAATAGCAAAGAATAAGAACAAAATGTGAAGCCTGAATCTACTGGCTTTCAAGAATTATTAGAGGGTTATCTGGGTGGCTTAGTGAGTTAAGTGTCTGACTCTTGGTTTCAGCTCAGGTCATGATCTCAAGAGCCTTAAGATCAAGCCCATGCTGACTGCCACCACCTTCACCCCACATTAATCCTTTCTCTCTTTCTTTAAAATCTCCCTCTCTCAAATAAATAAATAAATCCTTAAAAAAAGAATTATAATGAAGCTACAGTGATTAAGACAACTAACAGAGTAGACTAAATTTTAGATGATGACAGGGAATTACTGTTAAGTTTCTTAAGTGCTTTTACAGTATTAGTACTGTTCATCAAATATTTCTGATTTCTTATGCTTTTCTTGGGCACCTGGTTAATAATGTTTTATTTTTCCAGTCCTTTTGAATTTAGGTGTGGCTATGCAGCTTTCTTTGACCACTGAAATGGAAATGTGTTATTTCCAAGGCTAAGTTTTAAGGATTAGGGCCTGATTTCTCAATCTTGACTGAAACAATAATTAGCCCTTAGATATAGAACATTGCCATAACAAAAATCTATAATTTGGGTGGCTATTTGTTGGCAAAAAAACTTTATTGAAGGCTCGAAAGATGGCAAGTTGTGTAATGCAATGGTGAAAGTTTTGCTGAAACCATCATGTTTGTAACTTGGGGGGAAATCATGCAATTAATGAAGTTGTAGATGTCTAGTGGAAAAGGGTGGAAGCTGTACAGTGTGATAGGTACTGTTGGCTGCTTTTGGCAAGTATTACAGGAAAGGTAAAAGGAAGAGGGGCAGGCAGTTTACAAGCAAGAATAAAATGGAATAGATGTATTTCAGAGACTTCTAGGTAGAGAGAAGGAGGTTTTCTTCACCTTAAATGGTAGGATGATAAAACACAGACTGGAAAATGGTCAATTAAAACTCATTCTTTTAACAAGGAACAAATCAATGGGTTAAGGTGTCAAGAGTAAAAATCCAATCAGGATGTGGCATACACTTAACCTTGTATCTGCACAAAATGTCTCCGATTAATGATACTAAATGTGTGCCTCTATCAAGTCTTGTAAGTTCAGGGTACCTGGCATTAAGAAAGAGCAAGAACTGGTGGTGGTAAGAAATAGAGTGAATATTATCTGTCTACCTACCCACCTATCTGTCTATCTCATGGGTGAGGCTATCGGCACATGGAATTGTTTGGAGTCAATAGGGTAAAAACTCTACTATATTGTAAGTTACACCACGGTGACGCAAATATTGGATTATTTGATACTGAGGACAAACTTTGAATACCCAAATCCCTTGACTGAGAAACTGACTGAGAAAGAAGTTTAGCCCCTGGGAGTGCTGAGTCTCTCCCACCTATGGTCAGGGAAAGTAAGGGAAAAGAACGAACTTTCCAGAGTGAAGAGCCAAAGACAAGGCAGAGGAATAAATTACCTTATTGATTTTTAAGATCAGCTAAGTGAAAAAGCTAGGCTTTTTGTTGATATTTTGGGCAAAGGACCAGCTTCCCTTTACCAGGTTGGGTAGAACCACAACCAAGAACCTCCCAAGAGATATTAGCATTTAACACTCTGGAGAAGGAGTCCATTGGAAGTATGTTTTCATTTTCCAAATTCTGGCTATTACTTCTCCCACACTTTCTCAACCTCAGTAGGAGAAGGGTGACAAACTCTTCCAAGGATGTCCCATTGCTATTTTCGTAAGTATGAGTAAATGTGCATGACATTGCCTGTGGCTTTATCATTTCTTTAATCCCCAGGACAGTGTCTTTTCCCTTTTTTATTCATGTCTCCCCAGGCAGAAGCAGATAAGCTAATTTAGCATCACAGGACAGCTAAGTAGGATGAAGAACCAGGAGTGTTAGTGAGTAGGCCCCCTGTGTTCTTCATTTACTGCTTCAAAGAAAAGTTAGTTACTTTTTTTTTTTTTTTTTTTTTTTTTTTTTTTTGTGGAGAGGCAGGTCAATAAGGGTTGAAAAAAGACCAATGCCAGCAAAGAAGGTAAAACAGCTAAATGGGAGCTCAGTACTTTGGAAACTACTGACACTTCTCTATGGTTTGGAAGTAAGACAAGGAAAACGGAAATATGCAGGTCAGCACCCAGGATACCAGCAGACTTAGAGTTTTGTATATTCTATGGTACTTCCTGTCCTTTGTTCTAACATGAAAGCAAGGCAATAAAATGAAGTTGCTGATTACATATGTTAAAAAGGCAAGGATTTGGTACCTGGGTGGCTCAGCTATTAAGCATCTGCCTTGGCTCATGGTCAAGTCATGATCTGGGGTCCTGGGATCGAGCCCCAAATCGGGCTCTCTGCTCAGCAGGGGAGTCTGCTTTTCCTTCTCTCACTCCTCCACTTGTTTTCCTCTCTCACTGTGTGTGTCTCTCTCTCTGTGTCAAATAAATAAATAAAAATCTAAAAAAAAAAAAAAAGACAAGGATTGAGAAAAAACTAGCAGCAAGCTCTGTCTAAAACATTGTCAGTTTCTTTGGCCCTGTAAATCGGATGTGGTTGCAAAGGACTGTTTGCCTCCAAGTTATTAACATTATACAGGTAATAGGAGATTCATGCAATTAGTATGCTCGCTGCTGTGGCAGCTAAGT
>NW_026744534.1:0-2902 GCF_022355385.1 Mustela nigripes
ATAGCAGCAATGGCCATGGTTGCCAAACTATGGAAAGAACCAAGATGCCCTTCAATGGACGAATGGATAAGAAAGATGTGGTCCATATACACTATGGAGTATTATGCCTCCATCAGAAAGGATGAATACCCACCTTTTGTAGCAACATGGACGGACTGGAAGAGATTATGCTGAGTGAAATCAGTCAAGCAGAGAGAGTCAATTATCATATGGTTTCACTTATTTGTGGAGCATAACAAATATCCCTCCCTCATTTTTATAGCTAAATTTATCGGTCTTCCTCTATGGTTTCTTGGTTCCATCATACTTAGAAAGGTACTCTTCATATTATTGTTATAAAATGAATTCCTAGGATACCTGGGGGGCTCAGTCAGTTCAGCATCTGCCTTCAGCTCAGGTCATGATCTTCAGATCCTGGGATCAAGTCCAGGCGGGGCTTCCCATCCAGCTGGGAGCCCCCCTCCTTCTGCCTCTACCCCCACTCATAAATAAATGATAAAATAAAATAAAATAATAAAATGAATTCTCATTTATTTTGTCTCATACTCATGTGAACTCATTCAACTTTCTGACTAAATTTAAAGGCTCCATTTTGTATTATTAAAAGAAAGAGGAAAATATTAGTTTAATAAGATGCAATGGAGTTAAAACCCCAACCTGTTATTTTTATTTATTTTTAAGTGTTATTTATTTTTTAACTGAAGTAGAGTTGATATACAATATTATACTAGTTGAAGGTATACAAAATAAGTGAAGAAGCTTAAGAGGTACAAACTGAACTTTAAAACTGACATGCTATTTGATTTTTAAACTCTTAATAGTGGCATTTATACAGTCCCATACAATTTGACAGATTAGGAAAACAGGCTCTGGGTGAAATGAGTTGAAGTCTTAGGTTTTCTAGAGGAATACTGAAATCCATTTGATTTAAGAATGTTTTATCATCTCTTTATTTTTTCATATACAAAAATTAAAATTAAAAACTATGTACCTTTTGGTCTAGTACTGCTTACAATTGTAAGGAATGTTCACAGTGGGGGAAATTAGAGAGGAAAGAGCTTAATTATAGTGTAGAAGAGGCCTTATGATAATTACGTAGTAAGAAATTCTCAATATTTAGTGTTTTTCTCATTCTTTGACATCTAAATAAAACTACTCTAAGAGTATTTGATTTCACATTAGTTTTCCCATTCAAATATTTTTAAATCATTCCATCAAAGCATTCAAAGTTATTACTTAGATTTCATACTGAATAATGGCAGTAAGAACATTAGAGATATCCACATTTAATTTTAACTTAGTAATTTTTTTTCTTCTGGATTTGCTTTACCTGTATGTGTGGCCTGTCCTTCAAAGTCTTCTTCCAAACTTTGGCTTTTGGCTTCTTCCATTTTAGGGTTTGGATTTGATATAATCTATAGCATAAACAAAGAGATAATCTATAAATAAACAAAGAACGTAGAACAAATCTAAACATGAACAAAGATCTGATATAATCTATAGCATGAACAAAGATGAATGCTAGGATAAATATATTTATATCCTATTATTCTCTTGCTGCCAGTGTCCATGCTGAACTAGGAGTTCTCACTAATAAAGTATTTAGTATGTTTCTGTCTTCTTGTAAAAGGACATTAATTTAATGTTTGTATGGTTAAAGATATTTTGACCTAAAGATTTTACATAATTTGTAGTTTGTTTTTACTTAAAAAGCCTTCAGTTTGTCTGTGTACTTAATGAACATTATTTATTATTTGTTTTTTAATTTTGTTACCACATAGCATACAATTATATCCCAATATTTTATATAACAAAATTTTTTAAATTAATAATTATTATATATTTACTATGAATAATTACTTTGTGCCAGACATTGTTCCAATTAATTTATGTGTCAAAAATCATTTAATTCTCATGTAGCTATATGTGACATGGACAATTATTAACAACATTTTACAACTGAGGAAGCTGAAGCACAGAGAGTTTAAGTTATATGTCCATGATCACATAGTAAATGGTAGAGTAAGGATTAAGGATTTGAAACTAGATTTAATTTTAGAGCTAAATCTGAAGTCATTACACTCTTAACATATTGTAAGAGTCATTTTTGTCAATAAGGTTTAAGAAGTCGTACTTCCGAAGTGGTTTTAAAGAATAACAATCTAAGGAACAATGCTATTCAAAAACTAACACCAGAACATCTCTTCATACCATAAAGCAAGTTTTGGTGATGTTACCCACCAGGAAAATGGTAACAATTAGTAACTATACCTATAGAATTTTGACTAAAATATGTTACAATATCTACCAAAAGCACATGGAATTTTATTCATAGAAAACTCCTTGATGCCATGATTTAGAACCTATTTATTCTTCATTTACATAAGTATAACTTGTTTACTTAATTATATTCCATTATTTGGAAAACTCTATTATTATACAACCAACACATTCCCTAAGTGGTCCATATAGTTATGATTTTCTTGAAATTTCCACATCATGGAGGTTATACTAACAGTGGATGTACCATCTCTTTACTGAAGAAAGCTTCCTCTATCTTCTCCCCTTTGCCTCTTTCTTTCAAAGTCAGTTTTAAGCAAAGATGTGATCCAACTTGTGCTTTTATTCCCATCTTAGTTTTTTATTGATTTATGCCTGGACTTGGTTCATTTAGTGCTTTCCCAAGGTATGGAATGGTAAACCAGAATTGTCTTGATTCCTTTTTTGTTTTGACATCTGTTCCCAGTTGTTGGGGACTGCCTTGGGCCGGGAAAGTCCCCGCCATTACAAGAAGGTGCTTGGCTCACTACTAGCAAAGTACGCTGCAAGTATACAATGAACTTTCTGGTGAAGCCCGCCTAAAGGAGGACATAGTTATTGGCTGTATCAAATTTAATCAGCA
>NW_026744535.1:0-2901 GCF_022355385.1 Mustela nigripes
GGCTTTCTTTTTCAATATCCCTTTGGCTATTCGAGGTCTTTTCTGGTTCCATATAAATTTTAGAATTATTTGTTCCATTTCTTTGAAAAAGATGGATGGTACTTTGATAGGAATTGCATTAAATGTGTAGATTGCTTTAGGTAGCATAGACATTTATTTTTAAAATTTCTTTTCAATGTTTCAGGATTCATTGTTTATGCACCACACCCCGTGCTCCATGCTATACATGCCCTCCATAATACCCACCACAGGGCTCACCCAACCTCCCACCTCTTCCCCTCCAAAATCTTCAGTTTGTTTCTCAGAGTCCACAGGCTCTCATGGTTCATATCCCCCTCCAGTTTCCCCCAATTCCCTTCTCTCCATCTCCCCATGTCCTCCGTGTTACTCCTTATGCTTCACAAATAAGCAAAATCTTATGATAGTTGACTCTCTCTGCTTGACTTATTTTACTTAGCATCATCTCTACCAGTCCCATCCAACAAAAGTTGCTTATTCATCCTTTCTGATGGAGGCACAATACTCCATAGTGTATATGGATCACATCTTCTTTATCCATTTGTCCATTGAAGGGCATCTTGGTTCTTTCCACAGTTTGGTGACTGTGGCCATTGCTGCTATGAACATTGGGGTACAGATGGCCCTTCTTTTCACTACATGTGTATCTTTGGGGTAAATACCCAGTAGTGCAATTACATAGTCATCAGGAAGCTCTATTTTTAATTTCTTAAGGAATCTCCACACTGTTCTCCAAAGTGGCTGTACCAACTTGCATTCCCACCAACAGTGTAAGAGGGTTCCCTCTCTTCACATCTTCTCCAGCACAAGTTGTTTACTGTCTTGTTAATTTTGGCCATTCTAACTGGTGTAAGGTGGTATCTCAATGTGGTTTTGATTAGAATTTCCGTGATGGCTAGTGATGATGAACATTTTCTCATGTGTCTGTTAGCCATTTGTATGTCTTTGGAGAAGTGTCTGTTCATGTCTTCTGCCTGTTTTTTGACCTGATTGTCTGTTTTGTGTGTATTGAGTTTGAGTTTGAGTTTATAGATCTTGGATATCAGCCCTTAGTCTGTACTGTTGTTTTTGAATACATTATCTTGTTCCATGGGTTGCCTCCTACTTTTGTTGGAGGCAACCAGCTTTGCTGTGACAAAGCTTTTGATTTTGATGAAGTCCTCAAAATTCTTTTTTGCTTTTGTTTCCTTTCCCTTTGGAGACATGTCTTGAAAGAAGTTGCTGTGGCCGATGTTGAAGGGTTTACCTTGACATGTTCTGATTTAGGATATTGATAGAGTCCTTCCTCATGTTAAGACCTTTCATATTTGTGTTTATATTTGTGTATGGCATAAGAGAGTCATCAAGTTTCATTCTTCTGTACATAGATGTCCAGTTTTCCCAGCACCATTTATTGAAGAGACTGTCTTTTTTTCCACTAAACATTTTTTCCTGCTTTGTTGAAGATTATCGACCATGGAGTTGTGGGTCCATATCTGACACTCTGAAGACAAGATGAAAAGATAATGACAACCAGAAGCTGGATGGAGCTTTGTGGTTTTTTCCACTTGTTATCTGTTTTATAATTGTTCATATTTTCTTTATTACTTTTTTAAGTCACAAAGATATTACATGTTTTCAGTGACAAGTATAACCATAGGGGGTCATATAAAAAAAGTTAAGATTCTGAACACACACTTGGATAGACATGGCTTTGATTTTTATATATACAAACATATATCATCTATAGCTATACCGAGAATTAGATAACACATAAAGTAGGATATGTAATATATATAGATAGATAGATTATGGTATTTTTGTAAGAATTTATATCCATTAATTTGAACTTTGCTTTTAAATTTTTACTAAGACTATAGATCTTCCTTTAGTTCATTATACATACATATATTTAATACTTCTACCAATTTTGTTTTTAAATTTAAATTCAATTAGCCAACATACCAATATATCATTATCTTCAGATGTAGAGTTCAATCATTCATCAGCTGTGTATAACACCCAGTGCTCATCACGTCAAGTGTCTGCCTTAATCCCCATCCCCTAACCACCTCCCTTCCAGAAACCCTAGGTTTGTTTCCTATGGTTAAGAGTCTCTCATGGTTTTTAAATTAGAATTATTTTATCACTGACACTATGAAATTATAAGTGCCTAATGCTTAAAAATGTGTTTGTTAGAACAAAAATACTTTTGCTTTAAGACACATGAAAAAATGTTCATCATCACTGGCCATCAGGGAGATTCAAATTAAAAACACATTGAGATACCACCTTACACCAGTTAGAATGGCCAAAATTAACAAGACAGGAAACAACATGTGTTGGGAGGATGTGGAGAAAGGGGAACCCTCTTACACTGTTGGTGGGAATGCAAGTTGGTGCAGCCACTTTGGGGAACAGTGTGGAGATTCCTTAAGAAATTAAAAATAGAGCTTCCCTATGACCCTGCAATTGCATTACTGGTATTTACCACAAAGATGCAGATGTAGTGAAAAGAAGGGCCATCTGTACCCCAATGTTCATAGCAGCAATGGCCACAGTCACCAAACTGTGGAAAGAAGCAAGATGCCCTTCAATGGACGAATGGATAAAGATGTGGTCCATATACACTATGGAGTATTATGCCTCCATCAGAAAGGATGAATACCCAACTTTTGTATCAACATGGATGGGACTGGAAGAGATTATGCTGAGTGAAATAAGTGAAGCAGAAAGAATCGATTATTATATGGTTTCACTTATTTGTGGAGCATAAAAAATAATACAGAGGACATGGAAGATGGAGAGGAAGGGAGTTGAGGGAAATTGGAGGGGGAAATGAACCATGAGAGACTGCGGACTCTGAAAAACCATCTGACGGTTTTGAAGGGGTGGTGGGTGGGA
>NW_026744536.1:0-534 GCF_022355385.1 Mustela nigripes
TTAGCACTGTTGGACATCCTCCTCAGTGCTCCTCCTGCCCCCATCTCTTTGCTTCTCGAGTTCTTTTCTTCATCCTCTTATCCTCATGTTCCTGGTTGATTTGTTGCGCTGGCCACGACAGGTGAGGATCTGATGGTGCCCACAATCTACAGGGATCCAATATATACAACTAGGACAGCCTGGAGGGGGGTGGGCAACGCAGGCTGGACAGGGAGTTAAGAAAGAGTCAGGAAGGGCGCCTGGATGCCTCAGTGGGTTAAACCGCTGCCTTCAGCTCATGTCATGATCTCAGGGTCCTGGGATCGAGTCCCACATAGGGCTCTCTGCTTAGCGGGAGCCTGCTTCCTCCTCTCTCTCTCTCTGCCTACTTGTGATCTCTCTCTGTCAAATAAATAAAATAAAATAAAAAATCTTAAAAAAAAAAAGGAGCCAGGAAGAAGTCATTCCCACACTTGAGGCATGGGTTGGTACTGACCAGAGACACTGGGCAAGAGACGGTGTCTTAAGACTGCTGTAAGACTAGCCGGGTCCAGG
>NW_026744536.1:634-2901 GCF_022355385.1 Mustela nigripes
GGAGACCTGCTGTTAAGGTCCCAAAGACTCCACCCTCCTCAACTAGCCTTTGGAAATAAAGTAAGTGGATGCCCAGGAGCCTCCTGGATACAAAACTTTCCAAAGCAAAGCTTTCAATTTCATACTGGAGAAAAGGTTGCTGTGCAAATTCAAGACAAAAAAGCCGGCCACGGTGGGGTGGGTTTGGACGGGGTTGGCCCTGTAGGTCTCTGGCCACTAAATGCCCACTGCCCAAGCCAGGAGCCTGGAGTCTGTGCAGCCAGTGCTTCCTGAGGCTTCCACATCATGGCCTCGCCCTGAAGTTTCCTCCTGGAAGCTCCTAACCCAAGGAGGCCACCTGTGAGCACCCCCTAACACACACCCCAGCTTCTGCCCCTCCATCCAGCTAGAGTGAAGGATCCCCTAGCCTGCTCTCTTTGGTCTCTCCTGCACAGAAAGGAGTATGTGCCCCGGAAAGGTGGGTCCCTGAGGATATCTTGGTCCCTGGCCCGAAGACAGCTGGCTTGAGAATGTGGGGTTTCTGCGCTCTAGGCACAGCAGTTCCTAGAGGAAACAGGGTAGGGAGCTCCAAGGGATCGGGAGTCTGGGATCGCAGATGCCAGTGGCCCCCTATTGGAAGGGTTTCAGTGACTCCAGAGGTGAGAGGGGCCAGGGGTCAGGCCTGGAGGTGGACAAGGACCTGTGGGGTAGGGGGCCAGAGATGGAAGTGATCCCAGGGTGGTCGCAGCTCCAAAGTAGAGGTGTGGGGGTAGGGGGAAGGGGTCCATGGGCCAGAAAGGAATAGTATCCTGGGGCTCCTGGGTAAAAGGCACTTGAGGTGGAGGGGGCCCAGTGGGGCCCAGGCTGCGCGGGCAGAGCCAGCTCCTCTTGGGCTGGGGAGCCCGGCGATTCTGAGGGCCAAAATTTTCCATCAAGTTCTGGAAAAGAAGCCTGTCAGCACAGGCGTCTCTCCGGGGGTCAGACGAGCCCAGTGGTGCTGGGCCCCTTGATGTCAGTAGGGCCCCACGGTTTCCCTGGATACCGAGAAGTGGAGCTAGGGCTGTGGGGCAAGTGCTGTGGGGTGTAGGAGCACCAGGCCACCAGGAACCTGTCCCCCCTCCCGCTCCTGCGGACGAAGCAGCAGGTGGCAGCAGACAGGAGGGCCCCAGCCTCCCTCTCTCCCTAGCGCCCCTACCCCTCCCCAGCCCCTCAGTACCTGAGTCAGGGGGACACTGATGTAATCCCGGCGCCCTGCCCCGCCAGCCCAGAACCCCTGCCTCCCCGGGAGGCGCTACTTGCGCAGTGAGTTCGCTGGGCCCACAGAGAGCGGTGGGTGGTGCAGGCAGGTGTGGGCGCGCTGCGGTGCGGGTGGGGGGCGGCAAACAGCGGTGCATGCCTCTGCAGGCCCACGCGCCCTTGCCCAGCGTCCTGTTCTGTCCTGTCCGGTGAGGGGGCTGGCTGCGCCCCCTGCCGGCTCCCACTGGTCTTCTGCTGACTCCAGGACCCCAGTCCCCCGCCCAGTACCTGCCTCCCTGCCACTGCTTGAGCTCCAGGCTAGGCCCGCTGCCGCTCCAGTGCGGTGTGGCCGGCCCTTTTCTCTCCCCAGGGCACAGTGGAGCCGCAAGGGAAGGTCTGAGGGGATCTTCTGTCTGCTCAGCGCCAGTGGACACTCTCCAGGGGCCTCTCTACCTGGTGGGCTCCACCCATGGCCATCTTGGAACCCCCGGAATCCCCTTCAGAGACCAGGTGAAGCCCTCCTTGGGGAATCCAGGCTCCTGGGGCCAAACCGAGTTGATCTTGTGTACTGCTGTGTTTGTTCCCTGGCCTGGCATGGATTGACAGTTGCTGAATTGATCTATTCTGGGGTCATCGGGGTCATCAAGGGCAGAGGAAAGAGCTCAGGGCTGGGATCCCCAGGCCTGGGGTCCACACAAGGCTTGGAGCCATCTTGGCTGTCCCTGACAGAATGACCAAAGAAGAACCCTCAGAAACATGGATCTGCCTTGAACTGGCAGAGCATTCAGGGACAGGAAGGGGAATTTCTCCTTCACAGAGTATCTGGAAGCCTGCAGTGGAAGATGGATTTGTCTGAGCCATGGTCACTAGTGTTGGGCCAAGGAACCCCTGGCTTGCTTCTCCTACCTGTATCCTAGGTCTAAAAGGGTGTCTGGGTGGCTCTCTCAGTGCAGCATCTGTCCAGGGTCCTGGGACCCAGCCCTGCATCTGGCTCCCTGCTCAGTGCAGATCCTGCTTCTCTTTCATCCTCTCCCTCTACTTGTGCTGTCAAA
>NW_026744537.1:0-2901 GCF_022355385.1 Mustela nigripes
TTTAATCCTGCCATTAAAGATGAAAGTAACACATCTGTACTCACCTCTTTCCTCTTAGATTTTGTAGCTATTTCTGTTTTGTAAACATATTTAAAATCTGCATTTACTTCGTAACCGTAATCTCTGTACTTGTTTTATTTTTGTATTTTGGATTTAATGGATCCACTGCCCTTCCCCAGTCACATTCATAATATTTGAGGGACTTTTAAAACACCATCTCCAGTTTGGCTGGGTTTCATTGTCATAGGAATTTTTTTTAATGCCTTTTCAGTTAAGACTCACAGATGATACAGTGTTGGGATTTCTGCTTGCTCTTAAAATTTTATAATTATCTATTTGTGGCTTTTTTTTATTCGTAAGAGGATACTGAGCACTCATTACTGTGTTAGACTAAGTGTACAGAAGATGTACACTTTGAAATTCCTGACCTGGGAAACTTTAAAGTTGAACAGTTGACCATATACTATACTAAATACAGTAGAAGTTATGTCCCGGATGTTGTATGGATTTTCAAAAAGGGAAGAAGTGTTTGGACAGAAGCACAGAGATGAGAAATAGTCATGTAGAAGTATCATCAGAATTTCGACAGTGTTGGGAGTACATGGTAAGACCCAGAAAGATGGCTGAAAGTCAGGGGCAGAAGGTGTAGACCAGTCCCTAAAGGTCTTGAAACCCAAACTTTCTTCATAAGCAGGTGTATCACAAAACTGTGTCCATCAATTCCAGCTCCGCTCCTACCCCACCCTGAGTTGTATGCTGTCGAAATTCAACTGCCTTTTGGCACGGAGTATTACATTTGTCCTTTTTTCACGGCATTTTTAAGTTGGCTCTATCACAGAGTTGACTTTTTCAGGAATGGCTCTGATAACACACATATTCCCTAAAAAAAAAAAAGACACACGTTTGACAATGTCTGCCAGTTGCTTTTGCACTGGAGAACAATTTGGCTACAAATAATATCACAGTTTCACACCTTCTTTCTTTCAATATCTACTCTACTATTTTCAAGCAATAGATTTTGCTTTATGGAATGGTGAAGACAGCTTAATGTTAAGCCCTTACAAGTGACTTGCTTCTTCTCTTAGAATACTGAAGAATTTTGTCTGTTATATCCTTTAAGATTTATCGGTGTGTGTGTGTGTGTGTGTGTGTGCATGTGCACATGCACGCGTGCGTGTATTGGGGGGTTATGAATTTCTCTAAGTTGTCATCTCTCGTTTTTTTTCCTGAAAATAAAAATGTGTACCCTTTCATTTGTGATTTCAGTTCTTTATGTACTCTGGGAATATTTTGCTGGATTATATCTTGGATAATTGTCTGGTTTATTTGTTAACCTCTTTATTGTTAAGTATCATCGTCTGGCCTTTTTTAAAATTCATTGTCTTCTAATTAATTATATATTTCTCTCTTCCCTTTACACTCCTGTTAAATCAATATGCCAGGTGTTTTTTGTTTTTTGGTTTTTTTTTTTCATTTTGAAACCTTTCTTTCTGGTTCTAATTGTTTACTTACCCTGTTTTGACCTTGTTTAGAATCTTTATTTTCCCCTCATCTTTAAATTCCCCACTTTTATATCTTTGCATTGACTTGTCATCTTGTCCCGGAGCTCTTGTTTTGTTGAATCTAGTTGCTTAAATTCTGTAGCATGAGGACTTCTCATGTAATTATTCTCTATTCCTTGGGTTGTGTTCAATTTCAAACTGGGGGTGGTTGCGTTATTTTGTCCTGTTTTTGTTTTACTCAGTGTATTAATACAGTGACTGTGCCTTTTTTCTGCACCTATCACTCTTGTTTCATTTGGGATTTATATTCTTACCTCATCATATTTTACTATAGGTGGGAATTTCCTCAGACATCCTTTGTCTTTGTCTTGCTGTGGTAGCTGAAATATTCACTCACCTTGGCCCTGGAAGAAGATGTCCACTCCCCAGTCCCTAGAGCCTTTGGATATGTTACTTTAAGTGTCAAAAGAGCCTTCAGGAAGGGAGCAAGTTAAGGATTTTGAAGATAAGACCCAGATTATTTCTGGATTACCTGAGTGGCACTGGTATAATTGAAAGAATCCTTAGAAGAGGGAGGTAGGAGAGTGATTCACCAGAGAAGCAGTGGAAGCAGATACAATGGAAGCAGATGTTGAAATGATGTGTTTTATAGACGAGGGGAGGGAACTAGAGCCAAGGAATGCAGGCGGCCTCTAAAGCCTGGAAAGGAAAAGAGATCCGATTCTCCTCTAGAGTCTCTAGACTGAACCGATCTTCCTAACACCTTGATTTCAGGCTCTGAGATCCGCATGGGACTCTGACCTCCAGTACTATAAGAATAAATTTGTATTTGAAGCCACTAAATTTGTTCCACTTTACTATAGCAGAAATAGGACATGGATACAGTAAAGGATCCTTAGGACAATTCTTTCTCTTAGATCTGGACATCATCTGAACCATTTTACTGGTGGGTGAAATTATTCTTTTTTTTCCCCTTCCTAAGAGTATTGACTATTAAGTTCATAATTCTCCTTAGCCACTAGCCTGGTCAAGGAAGCAGTTGTGATTATTCATTGATTATATATTCTTTTTATCTCTGTCTGTCAATCCCTTCCTGATGCCCTGCTTTGTGGACATGTGTTTTAAGGGGCATGACTTCTCTCTTTAGGAATGAATTCTGTCATATGTACCTACCATACTATGTTTGCCCATTCTTCTTGAGTTAGAAACTAAACTAAACTAAAATTACAGTTCTTTGCTAGTATAGATAATGGTATAGGTATAACTCTGTAACAATCCCTTTATGGAATGAGATTATAGGTCATGGGTTAGATGCTTATTTAATTTTGTAATAGTTGACTAACTGTTCTTCCACATGGCTGCATAAGACATTTTAGATCATGAAGATTCTTTTTTTTTT
>NW_026744538.1:0-2901 GCF_022355385.1 Mustela nigripes
TTTGCTTTATCTAAAGTAATCTTTAACATAATAAAGATACACAATTGCAAAGCCTGGTATCCACTATTTACTGTTGTTCTTACCTTATGAAAAGGAACACTTTTTACTCATTCACAGGAACGTGGACTTCTTCTATCATCCAGTCTGACAAGAGAGGGTAAAAAGCTGCATTATTACTTGAGGACATATTTTATTTCACTCAACTGCCTGTCCATTCTTTCTGTGGAGTCTTCTGGTTATTCATAAAGTTGATTTTATTTGTACTGTAAATTACTTCCTAGGACGTCCAGGGTCCACACAGAAATCAAAAATTTAGCAAATTAGGAGAATTCATCAAAAAGACAAGGAATTCCTATCCTTACACAAGGTGATAGCAACCAGACATTCCCGAGGAAGACTTCTCTCAAGTAACTTCTTTCCTACTAATGTCTAAATAGAAAAATACCGTTCAACTCATTAGTCAACTTCATTCTGTCCTGTCGGTTTGCTCAGATTAGCTGACTTGATATTTTAAGAGACATTCTTGTGCTTTTCTTTAGGTAATGCTGTAAGCCTAACAGAACTCCCCTAAAAAATATATATCAGTTGTTAGGAGCATAGTATCTTCTTCCCAACACAAGCAAAGATTGCTGAGCATTTTATGCCTTCTAACCAAACACCTCATTAAGTTCTAGAATTGGGAAGTGTCCAGGACTAATTCTTGCTTAATTAAATTCAATGGGAATTTCCACGAAAACTTTAAAAGTATCTATAGGAAGAAGTATTAGGTCAGATCACATAGTTAGGGTCAGCAAGATATTACATAAAAAGAAATATATCATGAGAACGATTGTAAGACTACCACCAGTCAAGAATAAAATTTCAGCTCCGCCATGTTGTGTTAAGGAAGATTAATTTATCATGTATTTCCCCAATTGTCATAGCAAGTTTTTCTTTCCTTTCTTTTAATAGTCAATTTATGTTACCTTGCAGTGTGGTTAGATGTTCTGCATATTTATTCACTGATTTAGACATAATAGTTACCCAATTTTTTTTTATTTTTAAATTTAAAATTTTACATTTGGAGTGCTTATTTACTGCCAAGAACCCTGCTATGAGTGAGGACACAGCAATTAATGAAATAGGCAAAAAATATGCAAAAGTGTCTTCCTCTAAGGACCTTATATTCTCATAATAGAATCAGACAATAAATAAAGGGACAATTCAATATATGAATCATAATCTTTTCAGTGTTAATAAGAAGACAAACAAGGTACTCAGGGAGAATTCTACTAGGAAGAATATGATCAGTGAAGGCTTTTCTTCAAAGATGATGCTTAAACTGAGATAGTTGCTACCATCAGAAACACTGTCATAGCTAATAACTTTAAGTAAAATTTAAGTAAGTCAGTAAAATGATCTCACTTCACTGATGGCCTAATCTATAGTAGAAATTGCTAAAAATATCACGGGGATTTTTTTTTTCAATGCTTTTGGGAGAAGGAGGGGTGAGACTGGGCACTCTCATCTTATTCCTGATTGTGATGGGAAGGCTTTCAACCTTTGCCTGCTGAGTGTGATGTTACATGTGGATCTGTCATATATGACCCTTTATGTTGAGGTACATTCCTTCTCTACCCAATTTTTGAAAGGTAACTTTTTTCATGAAAATACATAGAATTTCTCTCTTACCAGTGAACAAACCAGAGAGGATTAGGAAAATGATTCCTTTTACAACAATATTAAAAGAAATAAATATTTAAGAATAAACATAAGTAAGGAGACAAAAGTCTTCTATAGTGCAAAACTATAAAATGTTGCTGAAAGATAATCTGAAAGACACAAAGAAATGGAAAGACTATCATGAACTGATATAGTTCATGTCATTAAGATGTTAATGCTACCTAATCTGATCTATAGATTCAGTGTAAACCCTATAAAAATACAAAAAAAAAATAATAAATTTTTTGAGAAATAGAAAAATCCATCCAAAAATTCACATGGAATGTCAAGGAACCCAAACAGAGAAAATAATATTGGCAAGAAAACAACAACAACATCAACAACAACAATGGAAAACTTCCTGGTTCTAAAACTTACTACAAAGTTATGATAATCAAGAGTGTGATATTGACAAAAAAACAGACATCATAATGAAATAAAATTCAAGCCTAGAAATAAATCTTTGCATATATACTCAATGATTTTCAACAAAGATATCAAAAGTAGTCATGGGGTAGAGACAGGTGGTTCAAAAAATGGTGCTGTGAAATTGGATATCCATATAGGAGGAATGAAATTGAACCCCTAATGCATACCATATGCAAAAATTAACTCAATATGGATCAAGACCTAAAATCTAACTAAAAGTATAAAACTCTTACAAGAACACATAGAAGAAAAACCATGACCTCGGATTTGGCAATGATTTCAAAAACACTGGCAAAAAGAAATAGATAATTTGTACTCTATCAATATTAAGAACTTTTATGCATCAAGCAACACCACCAATAATGTGAAACAACAATGCACACAAGTGGAGAAAATATTTGCAAGTATTATATTTGATAAGGTATCGATAGCCAGAGTACATAAAGAATTTCTGCATCTTACAACACAATGAAAGGCATCTAGGAGTTGAGTCAGTTGTTTGAGCATCTGCCTTAGGCTTGGCTCATATCCTGGTCCCAGGCTCCTGGGATTGAGCCTTGCCTCAGGCTCCCTGCTCAGTGGTGAGTCTGCTTCTTGCTCTGCCTCTTCCCCTAGCTTGTGTGCTCGCTCTCTCTCTCAAATAAATAAAAAGACTTTAAGGAAAAATAAATAAATAAAAATATAAATACATTAAAATAAACAGTCAGATTAAAATGAAGGACTCGCATAGACATTTCTCAGAAGAAAATGTATAAATGGCTTGTGGGCACA
>NW_026744539.1:0-2900 GCF_022355385.1 Mustela nigripes
TGGGAGAAGGGGGTGGGATTATGGACATTGGGGAGGGTATGTGCTTTGGTGAGTGCTGTGAAGTGTGTAAACCTGGAGATTCACAGACCTGTACCCCTGGGGATAAAAATATATGTTTATAAAAAAATAAAATTAAAAAAAAAGAGATAGTACATAGTAGGAGATATGGGGTCCCTCAAGAGCTGTTAGAGGATCTGCAATACTGGTAGTTTTTCTTATCCCACTGGAGAAGTGAGTCTCCAACTCACTTAGAGAGAAAATAAACATACAAGAGAAAGAAGAGTGAGTAGCTAAGGCAGCAGGTCCCTGTGATGCAGATCTGTATTCAGAAAATGTTTGGCAGGATTTAGCCTCAAACAGACGACAAGATTTCTTGGTGTCCAGAGGAAAAGATGATGATGGATAGAGATGTAAATGTGTAGTATTTATACAGAATGAGTGACTCACAACATCTATGTTTTATAGTCTGTTTTCAGTGAAATCTGGAACACATTCTTCCACAAGAAAATTTAAGAAGATTGTAAGAGTTTCACAATTTTAGTCATGCCTACAACTACATGATAGGGTGGTCCAAGCCTGAGGGACAATCTAGAACTCACTTCTCAAATACTAACAATAGTCAGACTAAAATATCATTATTCTTTGAACTTTTAAACATAGAATTGAATCTAATATATTGAAATATTATAAGCTAAAATAATATTCAACTAACAACATCTATTTTGACAAAATAGCATTTAAATTAAAAAGGTTAATAAAAATAAATGGAACACCTTACACTAATGAACTATGACAGGAAGATGAGACCCTTGTGAAATGTATAGCTTCCATTACAAAAAGCAATAATAGAATTATAAAGAGAAACTGAAAAAAATGCATAACTTAGAAAGTTTCAATTTTTTTTATAAAATGAAGGATTGCGAAAGGCAAAAACTAATAAAAATATAGAATATGTTGACAAGTTTTATCTAAAATTATATAGAGAATTCTGCCTGCAATAAATACAGAATATACATGGATTTTAACATTTGCAATATTTATAAAGCATCATACAACATTTACAAAAGTTGACCATATTGTAGGTTGCAAAACAAGTTTCAACAAATTTCAAAATGATACTGTACAGTCCATTATATCTGACCACAAAGCAAAAATGTTTTAAATAGTTATAAAATCTCATGTCTTTCTGTCTATCTATTCACATATGACTCGGGTTAAGAAGAAATTATTGTGCAGTCACTATGGAAAACAGTATGGAGATTCCTTAAAAAATTAAAAATAGGACCACTATAGGATCCATCAATTCCACTTCTGGGTATATACCTGAAGAAAATAAGAAAAACTAATTTGAAAACGTAATATGATCCCTCATGTTCATTGCAGCATTATTTAGAATAGACAAGATATGGAAGCAACCTGTGTTCATTGATGCATGAATTGATAAAGATGTCTCACATACACACACACACACACACACACACACACACAGAGAGGAATACTATTTTGCCATAAAAAAGAGTAAAATCTTATAACAACATGAATTGATCTTGAAGGCATTATGCTAAGTGAAATAAATCAGAGAAGCTATTATATGATCTCACTTATATATAGAATCAAAAAAAGAAAATATTTCCCTTGCTTGCGACAACATGGATGGAACTAGAGCGTATCATGCTTAGCGAAATAAGTCAAGCAGAGAAAGACAACTATCATATGATCTCCCTGATATGAGGAAGTGGTGAGGCAACATGGGGGCTTAAGTGGGTAGGAGAAGAATAAAAGAAACAAGATGGGATTGGGAGGGAGACAAACCATAAGTGACTCTTAATCTCACAAAACAAACTGAGGGGGAGGGGGTTGGGAAGAAGGGGGTGGGATTATGGACATTGGGGAGGGTATGTGCTTTGGTGAGTGCTGTGAAGTGTGTAAACCTGGTAATTCACAGACCTGTACCCCTGGGGATAAAAACATATGTTTATAAAAAATAAAAAATAAATAAATAAATAAATAAAAGACAATAAAAACAAAAACAAACAAACTCATAGATATGGAGCACAAATTGGCGGTTGCCAAAGATGAGGGTAAGATGAAATGGGTAAAGAGGATCAAAATGTACAAACCTCTATCTAGAAAATAAATAATGAGGATGTAATATATAGTACAATGACTATAGTTAATAATACTGCATTGCATATTTGAAAGTTGTCAAGATAGTAGATCTTAAGAGTCTTCATCATAAGAAAAAAATCCATAGATATGTCATGAGTAAATGTTAACTAATCTTTCCTTTTATAATATTTTATTTGTAAAGATAATCTCTACACACAACATGAGGCTCAAACTCATGACCCCAAGGTCAAGAGTCCCATGCTTTACTAACTGAGCTAACCTGACACCCCAAATGTTAACTAATCTTATTGTGGTGATCTTTTTGCAATACATACAAATATTGAATCATTATACTTGAAACTATTATAATATTATATATCAATTATACCCCAATAAAAAGAAGAAATTATGTTAGAAATACTGCAATATTTACTTCAGTAAATATTTACTTCAATAAAATATTTACTTCAATAAAACGAATTCATAATATATCAGAATTCTGGAATGAAATGAAAGTGGTAATTAGAAATAAATTTATAGCATTAACATGACTTAGTTTTAAAAAGTTTGAAAATGAATGAATTTAGCATTCATCTCAAGAAACATCTTCCTAGGAACAACGCAAAAGGCAAGGGAAGCAAGGGAAAAAATGAACTATTGGGATTTCATCAAGATCAAAAGCTTTTGCACAGCAAAGGAAACAGTTCACAAAATCAAAAGACAACTGACAGAATGGGAGAAGATATTTGCAAACGACATATCTGATAAAGGACTAGTGTCCAGAATCTATA
>NW_026744540.1:0-2900 GCF_022355385.1 Mustela nigripes
TGAGACCTTTTGGTTTCAGAGGGTTCAGATAGAGAGAAAAGCTTGAATGCTTTGAGCTCTTTTATAAATGAGCACTTTTACATCTCTATAAGTTACAGATAACTAGGAGGAAGTATCCCTAGTCTGGAAGAGCAAACATTAGAGAGAACCAGCAATGTTTAAAGTAAGACAAAACATTAAGAAATATAACATTATAATATTTTTTTTAGTTTATTTAGTCCCGTGTTACCAAATCTGGTGAATGCGGCTTTAGTCAGTTTTGGAAATTTTTACCCATTTCAGTTTTAGGATTTTCAAGTATATCAAATATCTGTATTTGTCCTGAAAGTCCTTTATAGGAATCTCCTTGAAGATAAAACTCATTTTACAAGAGAATTAAAACAATTATAAATGACAAAAACTCAGAATGGATATGGTTAAAGCTAAAGAGACACGGGAGTTTACAATTTAGCTGCAAGGAAATCAGGTTATTGTTGTGATACATAACATTTCCATAATTACAGTATCAAGCGATGATCTCTCAAAACATTAAAACTTTAGGAAGTGCGTAGAATCTCTAGAATAGTTATAGTATTTTCCCAAATGTAATCCAAGGTTTATCATCGGTTCAGTAGTATTTCATGAGCAACTTCATATATCAGGGAAAAGCCTGAGTCAAAGAGATTTACAATTTAAATCTTGTCAACGTTTGCTAAGATCTTAGAAAGTTTTGAAGCACATGCCTAAATATAATAGGGATGTTAAATACCTGATAAAACAAAGCATAGAAACTGGTTTTTCTGGGCAGGCAAAGAGAAAATCATTTACATTCTCGTAACAGGAGATCAATTAATCTAAGAAAATTTTATCCTTTGAACAGAGAATTTCAGAAAGACCCTTCATAAACCTTTTATAACTTTTCTTTGCATTCAGGTCTTGTCCTAAGCCATTTCTTTCCAAGTAACCATCTCATTTAGGATAAAATGACCTTCCTTTACCTTTAACAAAATGTATTCCCATTCCTTAAATCTTTCTTACTTATTATCTATTTTTCTATAGAGTTTCCCTTATTTCCATCAGTCTTAGTTACACTAAGCAGAATTTGATACTCTTAGAAACCCCTTAATCTCTAGTGAAGACTAAGTATCAACCAATTGTGAACTGTTACAACAGAATTCTTCAGGTGGTAAATTTATGAATCAGTTAGGTGGCAGACAAGTTTACCAACAGATTTAAATACTCTTAGTTTCTTTGCAGTAAGAAGTCAAAAGCACAAACCTATATCCAGTAATTAATGACCTACCATTTTATCCTGCTTGGTTAAGACCTAGATGTCCATAATTTAATTTCATTTGTCATCCAAGCAAAACTTTAAAGCTTTTAGATTATCAAAGACTTTGAAAGCTACTTCAGCAATTACCCATTAGAACTTTGAGATAGACAATTAACCATCAGTTTAGTTATTTCTTTGCTAACAAATTTTAATAAATAACATGAGTTTATTTGACCTTCGGTAAACTTCGAAGTTTCACATTTACTGCTGATAACTTAAAAGACAGGTCTTATTTTAATTAAATCAACAAACTTAACTTAGTTCCAACATTGATTTACGTTCCATCTGGACCCACTCCACTTTGAATGTTTACCTGAGACATGGTTGGGAAGATCTGGAGTGGGGGTGTGTTAGGTCCAGGGGGTGCTCTTCTTGCTCCTTGACAGTGAAGAGAGAAGGAGCTGTGGTGCATGATCTAGAGGCCAGTCATGCAGGCTGCACACACGTTGGTACAGAAATAGGAGAAGAGGGAAACAGAAGAAACAAAGTGTTGCCAGGAGGCAGAGAAAGGATTCCCAGTTTTGGAGCTCCTAAGCCCCAACAGAGGAGCAGATGCCATGCTTTTTCATTAGCCAGGGGGGAGGGGTTAGGCAGTCTAAGTCGGGCCAGAGAACACAGGGAAACCTCCCCGAAACAAAGAATTTCGGCAGCTGCTTGGGGATATTCCCTATATTCTCTGTCTCGAGTCAGACCAACCCCAGTTTGCTCCAGTTATAGCCATTAACACAGGAAGTGAGTAAGGGAGAAGCTCCCACATCTATTAGGAGAAGCAGAGAGAAATAAAGTCAGAGTCCCCTTTGCTAGGGATGGCCCAGCAACCTGGGTTTACTAGAAGAAGGCTTATTTACGTAATTATCATCCAATATGTCAGGAGGAAATTTACTAGCTGACTCATTGAATCTGGTTTTAGCTCTTAATACCTATCTCTTATATTCCCTCCCGATATGTACGATGTTGCAGACAAGGGGAGGGGGACCTTTCAGATGCTGTTCTGCTCGTGTCCCTCGCAGGAACTTAAGAGCGTCTTAGCTAAGGTCTATCCGTATAAACCCCGGTCCAGGCTACTCCATGGAGTAGATCACCGTTATGCCGTATGATGCTCCGCGAGACTCAGGGTGCAGCCCACTCAGACTCCGTAGCCGAAGGTGGTGGAGCCACACAAACATTCATACAGTCAGGCATTCCTCAGATTCAAACAGGTTAGACACCATCCCTTTAAACAAAATGTAACCTTTATGACCAGTGTAAGGAACATATAACCACATTTAAAGACATTAATAGGACAATTTAGACATTAGACATAGGAGACAAAAACAGCTAACTGATTCAGACGGTCAGGAGGATCCTTCCTGACTCACAGATGGTCAGGAGGAGCACAGAGGCTCCTTCCTGACTCACAGACGGTCAGGAGGAGCACAGAGGCTCACAGAGGCTCCTTCCTGACTCACAGACGGTCAGGGGGAGCACAGAGGCTCCTTCCTGACTCACAGAGGGTCAGGAGGAGCACAGAGCCTCCTTCCTGACTCACAGACGGTCAGGAAGAGCACAGAGGTTTCCTCCTAACTCACAGACCCCCGAGGCGTCCCCC
>NW_026744541.1:0-2899 GCF_022355385.1 Mustela nigripes
CTTGAATTCTCCCCTCGTGGTCCAGTAGCTGTTTGTCCCTCTTTTGCTCAGCTTCTTTATTCTCTGTCATTTGGTCTTCTATATCACTTATTCTTTCTTCTGCCTCATTTATCCTAGCAGTGAGAGCCTCCATTTTTTATTGCACCTCATTAATAGCTTTTTTGATTTCGACTTGGTTAGATTTTAGTTCTTTTATTTCTCCAGAAAGGGCTTTTATATCTCTCGAGAGGGTTTCTCTAATATCTTCCATGCCTTTTTCGAGCCCGGCTAGAACCTTGAGAATTATCTTTCTGAACTCTAGATCTGACATATTACCAATGTCTGTATTGATTAGGTCCCTAGCCTTTGGCACTGCCTCTTGTTCTTTTTTTTGTGTTGAATTTTTCTGTCTTGTCATTTTGTCCAGATAAGAGTATATGAAGGAGCAAGTAAAATACTAAAAGTGTGGCAACAACCCCAGGAAAATGTGCTTTAACCAAATTAGAAGAGATCCCAAATAGTGAGGGGGGAGAAAGGGGATAGAAAGAGGTTCAAAAAGGAAGAAAGAGAAAAAAATAAAAGAAAAAAAAGAAAAGAAAAGAATTTAAAAAAAGAAAACAAATAAGAAAAATATAGAAAAGAAAAAATATATATATTTGATAAACTAGTTAAAAAACGTCAAAAAAGAAAAAGGTAAAAGTTAAAAACAATTTACAAGGAGGTGAGAAAAAAAATGAAAAAGAAAAAAATTAAATTAACTGCAAGACTAAAAAAAATCACAGGGAAAAAGTCATGAGTTCCGTGCTTTGCTTTCTCCTCCTCTGGAATTCTGCTGCTCTCCTTGGTATTGAAACCGCACTGCTTGCTTGGTAGGTGAAATTGGTGTTGGCTGGATTTCTTGTTGATCTTCTGGGGGAGGGGCCTGTTGTAGTGATTCTCAAGTGTCTTTGCCCCAGGCGGAATTGCACCGCCCTTAGCAGGGCCCGAGGTGAGTAATCCGCTCTGGTTTGCTTTCAGGAACTTTTGTTCCGTGAGCGCTTTCCGTAGAGTTCCGGAGGACGGGAATACAAATGGCGGCCTCTTGGTCTCCGGCCTGGAGGAGCAGAGAGCCCAGGGCCCCACTCCTCAGTGCGCCCTCAGAGAACAGCGCCCAGTTACTTCAGTCTGCCTGACCTCCGGCCGCACTCCGAGCTCACCGAGCCTGCGACCGGTTCAAGGTAACACCGAGCTGTGAGCTTACTGTTGGCTCTGTCTCTGTAGCCATCTTTCCCGTTCCAATACCCGCAAGCTCTGCGACACTCAGACACCCCGATCCTTCTGTGACCCTGTGGGACCTGAGGCCACGCTGACCCCGTGTGGGCTTTGCCCCGGTTTAGCCTCTGGAGTGATGTCCCTCAGCGGAACTGAAGGAGCAGGAGTATGCCTGAGGACAAAGAAAGGCTGGAGCCTTGCACCCCCCCCTTCATCCGCTCCCCTCCATATGTGTACCATTCCTCAGGCACCCCTGACTGCCATAAAACGATAAATAGTTAACTTGCAAAGATCACAGTCCTGCAAGGTAGGAGTCTCCCGTGGTTTGCAAATGTCCTTGAGATTTACAACAAAGAAGTTTCCTTATCAATAGCCCTAGTGTCACACTCCCCTCCATGAAAAACGGAAGGAGGCAGAGGTAGAAGGAAAAGTAAATAAAGTTAAATTTCTTCTAAACCTAAATCTCATTAACAAGGATGCTTGATAGCAGGAATGTAACATTCCACCAGGAGACTCCCAATTGTCTTTACTTGATAGTAACCAGTCCTTCAATATCCTGATAGTGCTTTTTTCCGCATGCATGGGCTAACTGGCCAGTTCTGCTTCTGTAAGATTGCTTTGTCTGCTTTCGGGCGGGGTCCCCTGACCCAATTCACTGACGCCAATTATGCCTGTTCAAACTGTCAATCAGTCAGCTCAGCCCCACCCGAAACTTGTTTGTACCTGTCTATAAAATCCCTGCACCAACCCAGCTCTGGACCTCTCGGCGTTATCAGCAACAAGCGCAGCAGAGGTCCAGGTTCGAACCTGCAATAAACGACCCTTGCTGATTGGCTTTGACTCACGTCTCTGGTGGTCTTTTAAGGTGGGGGTAATATTCAATTGGCATTTCAGAACAGACTTTTAAAAGTCCTAATTTTGTGCGCCATTGCTCCGCCACTTGCCGGGAGCCGGCCCCTCCCCCCGGGGTCTATCTTCCCGTCGCTTTGGATTCACTTCTCCAACGGTCCTACCTTTCAGAAAGTGGTTGTTTTTCTGTTTCCAGAATTGCTGTTCTTCTTCTCTTCGATCTCCCGATGGATTTTCAGGTGTTTGCAATCCTTAGATAAGCTATCTAGCTGATCTCCGGCTAGCTGAAGTAGTCTCAGCCTGCTACTTCCCCGCCATCTTGACTCCTCCCCTCATACTCATCTGGTCCTTGTGTCTTTTAACAAACACACCAAACACCCAGAATCTAGTGTATTGTTTTGTTCTTTTTTACTTCTTGTATGCTTCTTTCTTATTTTTTTCTGTTTTCCTCTGTTTTTTTTTTAATTTTTGCCATGTTGTTGCTATTTTTTAATTTTTATTTATTTTTTAAATTTCTATTCAGTGTTCCAGAATTCATTATTTATGCACCACGCCCAGTGATCCATGCAATATTTGTCCACCACAATACCCACACCAGGCTCACTCAACCTCCCAAACCCCTCCCCTCCAAAATTCTCAGTTAGTTCATCAGAATCTAGAGTTCTTGTGTGAAACTTGGGAACAAAAATGGTGGTTTTTCTTGTGTCTCTGCAGTGTCTCTGCAGTGTGGGTTGACCAGACAATTGGACATTGTAGCAATAAAACTATACTCAGGTGAAAAAAGAAAGAAAGAAAGAAAGAAAGAAAGAAAGAAAGAAAG
>NW_026744542.1:0-2047 GCF_022355385.1 Mustela nigripes
CTCTCAGGTTGGACATTCTGTCCCTGATGGCCCCTTCTTGAAGTGGGGGTGGATCACGAGGCCATGGGGGTTTTTCCACGATGGGAGTTGTGAGAATCTCCCAACTGCAAAAATTCTTCTGCAGGACAATTGAGACCTGTTGGTTGGCTCCAGGACAATGATTCCGAGCAAGGTTTTAAGGATGGATGTCTGGGTAGCCCACCTCGCATTTCAATTGACTCCAATCAACAAGACAGGCTAGATCTGCTGGATCTGGGGGAGCAACCGAGGAGGCTGAGTTGAAATGGACTCTCCCGTGGATGAATCCTAATATGATTTTGAGTCTGTGGAGACCTTGGAACGAAACGGTGGCACTGGGGCCCAAAATTTTCTCCTAAACAGAGGCTTTCACACAGCTCTATCATGCAATTTTCCCATGTGTAGATGAGATTTGTACTGATGGGTGAGTCAAGAAACAGCCATATGCTGTTATTGAAATCCAGGCCTCTGAGGGGAAATGCCTGGAAACCAAAGCAATTGATCCGATAGGTGCCTAGGGGCCTGTTCGTTCCTTTCTACCTGTGGGGACATCAGTCTACGGGTCTGAGTGCCGGTAGATGCTCAGATGGGCCCAGATTGCCCATGTTTTTCCTGGGAAACCACAAATATTGGGATGGCCACAGGGACTTTGGAGGTTTATCCTATTAGTAGGGTTGTGGCCATTGGAATGGGCACATACAATTCCCTTGGAGACGGCAATCACAGTCGTCAGGTTTGGCTCCAGGTGCCTGAGCCTGTAGGGTGTGTAGGCCGGGGTCTTTGGACAGTTGTCTGAAAACACAAACTCGGCTTCTGTTTCGGGTCATAGGTATGGCAGGACTGATCTACAGACCATGAGGAGAACACGTTGGGATATGAAAAAAGGGCGGGTGTGAGGCCCTTGCTCAAGTTTTTGTCTCTGGATATCGTGTCACTCATGGTCGTGAAATTTCCGGGTGACTTCATGGGAAATGGACGAGTCTAACTCTCTGGGTGTTTAGCCCCGTCCAAAGAGTTTGGGGTCATTCTGTGGGATGGAAGAAGTCCGTTGTTCTGTTGTTGTTGATTTGTTTTGTTTTGTTTTTCAACCTGAGGTGTCCCACCAAATGAGGTATTCCAGAGTAGAGCCCTGGGTAGAGGCTACTGGACAACCAGAAATCTGGTTAAAAATTGGGGCCTAGGACATGTCAAGCCCATTATGACACCTAATTTTCCAGCCCCTGAGAGGACGTACTAGAGGACAGGACTCACGCTGAGGGTCACAATGCGTGTTTATGCCCTCCTCGCACTCAAGAATGGGCGGGGCCGCAGGGTGAATGCTGGTTTCTCCTACACTGAACGTTGGACAACATGCCAACCACAAGGTTTCTTGCCATGGATAAGGAAGAGTTCTGATTTCTGCCTCACAGTCACCCCTGGGCAGTGATTGGAGATAAGGTCTAGGTTCTGAAGCCTGAAAACTGAGGTAGATAAGAGATGATGACATAAAGCCATGGCGGGTCTGATGTGCTCAGTGTGCGGTCAGCTGTCTAGGGGGTGGTCATGAGGTCCGGGCTCAGGTTGTCAGACAGTGCATTAGTGCCCAGGTTAGACTATATATTTTGGATGCATTTGAGTGCCGTGTAGGTTCTTATCTGAAGAACTCTTTAGGATATGAAGAATGTGCGAGTCTGAGGCACGTGCTCCGGCTTTTGTCTCTGGATTTTGTACCAGCGATGGCCGTGGAATGTTGGGGAGGCCTCATGGGCCATGGACGAATCTTGCTCTCTGTGGATTTGGACCGATTCCAATTGTTTTTCGTCAATCTGTGGGATGGGTGGACTCCTTTCTGGTATGTTACCTCAGTTGTCCCACCAAAGAGGAATTCCAAAGCAGAGCCCTGGGGAAGAGTGAAGACACAAGCTGAATTACGGTTAAAAATTGGGGCCTAGTGCCATGGCAAGCCCAATATGCTGTCTCCCATACAGCCACTGAGAGGCCTTACCTGAGGACTGGGCTCAGGCTGAGGTTCACAATGTGTGTTTGTGAC
>NW_026744542.1:2147-2899 GCF_022355385.1 Mustela nigripes
GAGGTTCACAATGTGTGTTTGTGACCAATGTGGCCCGCAAGCATGGGCGGGGCCTCATGTGCCACACTGGTTTCAACGACACTGAACCTTGGACAACATGCCAACCACAAGGTTTCTTGCCATGAGGAAAGAGTTCTGATATCTTCATCATTTTCAAACCCGGGCCATGATTGGAGATAAGGTCTAGGTTCTGAAGCCTGAAAACCAAGGTTGACAAGAGATGACGACCTAAGGCCAGGGCGGGTCCGATGTGCTCAGTGTGTGGCCAGCTGTCTGGGTGGGGCCAGGAGGTCCAGGCTCAGGCTGTGTCAGAAAGAGCATTAGTTCCCAGGTCAGCCTATATATTTGGGGTACAGCCGAATGGCGTGCAGGTTGATCCTCATTTGGGGTTTCTGGGTAGCCACAGAGGGCAATGTTATTCTTCTGGAGGGCAGGCAGAGTGCTGCATTGTAGTTCTGGATTGCCAAACTGGAGGTCTTCTGGGGAGTAGTCTGAGACGGAATTCTGAGAACCCAAGCTAGGCCTAGGTTTCTGGGTGAGGATATGGCAGGCACAATCTACAGACCTGAATCGAGATCTCGTGCATCTGAAGTCAGGGCGAGGATCAGACGATCGCTAGGTTGGACATTCTGTCCCTGATGGCACCTTCTTGAAGGGGAGGTGGATCACGAGGCCATGGGTGTTCCCCACGATGGGAGTTGTGAGAAGCTCCCAACTGCAAAGATTCTTCTGCAGGACAACTGAGACCTGTT
>NW_026744543.1:0-2899 GCF_022355385.1 Mustela nigripes
GTGGGAATGAATGAAAAATAAAAGTTTTCCTATGAAGTAGTGGTGGTTCTCTTGTAGTACTTTTCTCTCTCTCTCTCTCTCTTTTTTTTTTTTTTTTCTTTCTTGGTTTGTTTTCTGGGGAAGGGGCCTGCCATGTGGGTTTTCAGTCAATGATGTTCCCTGACTTAAGTCTTCCCGCCCCCCTCAAGGGGGTGGGCTCTGAGGAAACTTTTTTTTTTCAGGCTTTTGTTCTCTGGCGGTTTTTTGTTTGTTCACTTTTTTTTTCTCACTTTGACCGCTTTTGATGGTTTTTTTAGTTTTAGAGGAAAACAAACCGCACCCTGATCTCCCTCTCAGAGAGAAGCCTCAGTCTGGCTGCAGAGCCCAAATAAGTTCCGCCTTGGCTGCTGGCAGAGCAGGTTCCAAGTCGCTGTCCCTGGGGATGGAGGGTCTTTTGCTTGTACCCAAAACCACGGCAGCAGCAGCTTTTGGCACCTCCAGACCGCTAGAGAGGTTCCAAGCAGCAATTGCACACTGAGATTTTCCCACTGGCCTGGGCTGGGAGTGCCTGGTCTTTCTGGGTCTAAGAGCGCCCACCTTGCACGCACCAATTTCAGGGAAGGCAGAGGTTCCCGGGTGGGTCTCAGGCTCTGAGAACGGGGCACAGGTCCGAGAGCACCAGGCTGGGCCTTCGCGCACCTCTCGGGGTGGAGAGTTTGGTGCAGGCTCTGAAACAAGGGCTGTATCAACGGCTGGGCCTTTATACCTCTCTCAGGGGAGTATCTCAGGCTCTATAGCAGGACTCGCATTCTGCCGCCTGGTGTGGCTCCCATCCCCTCACAGGTGCACTGGCAGCTTAGGGACCAAGAGCTGGTTTCTTCACCGCACTCTCTCTGCCTCAGCGCCACGGGAGGCTGTCCTTAAGCCCCTGTCCCTAGCCACCCCGATTCCCACAATTTCCCCCAAGATCCTTTGCTCTTTTGGAGTGCTTTCAACCAGTCTCTGAGTTAATGCTGGCCCCCAGACGCAGGGCACTCTCGCTCGTATTGGGGTATTACTTTCCAACTGGTCGCCTCTGGTAGCTCCCTCCCCCTTTTGTTTATCTTCTGATATCAGTTCGCAGTTCCCACTCCACTTTACCTGCCCACTGGCATCTTCTCCCCCTGTAGAGATCCAGACGTGTATAATTCTGATCTCAGGCTGATTTCATGAGTGATTGGAGTTCATGGGTGATTGGTAGGTAATCAGCCCATTTTGGGGTACAAGTTGAAAAGACGCCTCCTCCTACTTCTGCGCCATTTTGTCTCCCCTCTTAACTTTTTTTTTTTAATTTTATTTGACAGCACAAGTAGAGGGAGAGGATGAAAGAGAAGGGAGCACTGAGCAGGGAGCCAGATGCAGGGCTGGATCCCAGGACCCTGGACAGATGCTGCCCTGAGGGAGCCACCCAGATACCCTTTTAGACCTAGGATGCAGGTAGGAGAAGCAAGCCAGGAGTTCCTTGGCCCAACACTAATGACCATGGCTCAGACAAACCCATCTTCCACTGCAGGCTTCCAGATACTCTGCAAAGGAGACATTCCCCTTCCTGTCCCTGAATGCTCTGCCAGTTCAAGGCAGATCCATGTTTCTGAGGGTTCCTCTTTGGTCATTCTGTCAGGGACAGCCAAGAGGGCTCCAAGCCTTGTGTGGACCCCAGGTCTGGGGATCCCAGCCCTGAACTCTTTCCTCTGCCCTTGATGACCTGTCAATCCATGCCAGGCTAGGGAACAAACACAGCAGTACACAAGATCAACTCGCTTTGGCCCCAGGAGCCTGGATTCCCCAAGGAGGGCTTCACCTGGTCTCTGAAGGGGATTCCGGGGGTTCCAAGATGGCCATGGGTGGAGCCCACCAGGTAGAGAGGCCCCTGGAGAGTGTCCACTGGCGCTGAGCAGATGGAGGATCCCCTCAGGCCTTCCCTCGCGGCTCCACTGTGCCCTGGGGAGAGAAAAGGGCCGGCCACACCTCACGGGCAGGAGCCGCAGGGGGCCTAGGCTGGAGCTCAAGCAGCGGCAGGGAGGCCGGGACTGGGCGGGGGACTGGGGTCCTGGAGTCAGCAGAAGAGCAGTGGGAGCCGGCAGGGGGCACAGCCAGCCCCCTCACCGGACAGGACAGAACAGGAGTCTTGGTGAGGGCGCACCGCTGTTTGCGCACCCACACCTGCCTGCCCCACCCACCGCCTTCTGCAGGCCCAGCGAACTCACCGCGCAAGTAGCGCCTCCCGGGGAGGCAGGGGTTCTGGGCTGGCCGGGCAGGGCACGGGGCAGGGCGCGGGAGATTGCATCGGAGCCCCACTGACTCAGGTACTGAGGGGCTGGGGAGGGGTAGGGGCGCTAGGGAGAGAGGGAGGCTGGGGCCCTCCTGCCCGCTGCCACCTGCTGCTTCGTCCGCAGGAGCGGGAGGGGGGCCTGGCGGACAGGTTCCTGGCGGCCTGGTGCTCCTACGCCCCACAGCCCTTGCCCCACAGCCCTCGCTCCACTTCTCGGTATCCAGGGAACCCGTGGGGCCCTACTGACATCAAGGGGCTCGGCACCACTGGGCTCGTCTGACCCCCAGAGAGACGCCTGTGCTGACAGGCTTCTTTTCCAGAACTTGATGGAAAATTTTGTCCCTCAGAATCACCGGGCTCCCCAGCCCGAGAGGAGCTGGCTCTGCCCACACAGCCTGGGCCCACTGGGCCCCCTCCACCGCAAGTGCCTTTTACCCAGGAGCCCCAGGATACCATTCCTTTCTGGCCCATGGACCCCTTCCCCCCACCCCCAACCCCACACCTCTACTTTGGGGCTGCAACCACCCTGGGATCACTTCCATCTCCGGTCCCCTACCCCACAGGTCCTTGTCCACCTCCAGGCCTGACCCCTGGCCCCTCTCACCTCTG
>NW_026744544.1:0-2899 GCF_022355385.1 Mustela nigripes
GTACAGTTGAGTGGCATGCAGGTTTATCCTCATTTGAGGTTTCTGGGTAGACCCATAGGGCAACGTTTTTCTTCTAGAGGGCAGGCAGAGTGCAGCACTGTGTCATCGGAAATCCCAAAATGGAGGGCGTGTGGTCCAGGAGAGTGAGGACGGAAGTCTGAGAACACTAGCTATGCTTAGGTTTTGGGGTGAGGGCACAGCAGGTGCACTCTGAGAACTTAATCAAGATCTCGTGCAACTGAAGTCAAGGCGAAGATCAGCCGTTGGCTCAGGTTGGAGTTTCTTTCCATGATCCGACTTCATGAAGATTGGGGGCATCATGTGACCTTGGAAGCTTTCCGTGATATGAGTTGTGAGGTGGTCCATGAACAAGGACTCCAGTGGGACAGTCGACACCTGTTGGACGGCTCAAGGATGTCCCATAAGAAATGACGCAAGAGCAGGTTTCTAAAGGTTCTAAGGATCTCTAAGGAGAGATGCCTGGAACCAAAGCAATAGATCCGATAGGTGCCTATGGGCCTGTTAGTTCCTTTTTACCTCTGGGGACATCAGTCTATGGGTCTGAGGCGGTAGGTGCTCAGATGGGCCCAGATTGCCCTGTTTGTCCTGGGAAGCCACAAATATTGGGATGGCATCAGGGACGTTGGAGGTTTATCCTGTTAGTAGGGTTGTGGCCATTGGAATGGGCACATACAATTCCCTTGGAGGGGGCAAGCCCAGTCTTCATGTTGGGCTCCAGGGGCCAGAGCCTGTAGGGTGTGTAGGCCTGAAAACCGAGGTTGAGAAGAGATGAGGAACTAAGGCCATGACGGGTCCAATGTGCTCAGTATGCGGCCAGCTGTCTGGGTGGGGCCTGGAGGTCCAGGCTCAGGGTGTGCCATAAAGGGCTTTAGTGCCCAGATCAGCCTATATATTTGGGGTACAGCCGAATGCCGTGCAGGTTGATCCTCATTGGGGGTTTCTGGGTAGCCCCTGAGGGCAATATTTTTCTTCAGGAGGGCAGGCAGAGTGCTGCATTGTAGTTCTGGATTGCCAAACTGGAGGGCTTGTGGCCTAGTAGTCTGAGGACGGAAGTCTGAGAAGCCAAGCTAGACCTAGGTTTCTGGGTGAGGATATGGCAGTCACAATCTACAGACCTGAATCGAGATCTCGTGCATCTGAAGTCAGGGCGAGGATCAGACGATCACTCAGGTTGGACATTCAGTCCCTGATGGCCCCTTCTTGAAGGGGGTGTGGATCACGAGGCCTTGGGTATTTTCCCAGATTGGGAGTTGTGAGAAGCTCCCAACTGCAAAGATTCTTCTGCAGGACAATTGAGACCTGTTGGTTGGCTACAGGACAATGATTCTGAGCAGGGTTCTAAGGATGGATGGCTGGGTAGCACACCTCGCCTTCCAATTGTCTCCAAGCAACAAGACAGGTTAGATCTGCTGGATCTGGGGGAGCAACCGAGGAGGATGAGTTGAAATGGACTTTCCCGTGGATGTGTCTAATATGATTTTGTGTCTATGGAGACCTTGGAATGAAGCGGTGGCACTGGGGCCCTGAAGGGTTCTCCTAAAGAGAGGCTTTCACACAGCTCCATCGTGCAAGTTTCCCATGTGTAGATGAGATTTGTTCTGATGGGTGAGTCAAGAAACAGCCATATGTTGTTATTGAAATCCAGCCCTCAGAGGAGAGATGCCTGGAAACCAAAGCAATGGATCGGATATGTGCCTAGGGGCCTGTTCATTCCTTTTTACCTCTGGGGACATCAGTCTTCCGGTCTGAGAGCAGGTAGGTGCTCAGATGGGCCCAGAATGCCCCTGTTTGTCCTGAGAAGATACAAATATTGGGATGGCTTAAGGGATTTGGAGGTTTTTCGTATTAGTAGAGTTGTGGCCATTGGAGTGGTCACAAACAATTCCCTTGTAGAGGGCAAGCACAGTCGTCAGGTTTGGCTCCAGGGGCCTAAGCCTGTAGGGTGTGTAGGCCAGGGCTGTTTGGACAGTTGTCTTAAAACACAAACTCGGCTTATGTTTCGGGTCATAGGTATGGCAGGAGTGATCTACAGACCATGAGGAGAACTCTTCGGGATATGAAAAAGGGGCGAGTGTGAGGCTCTTGCTCAAGTTTTTGTCTCTGGATATCGTGTCACTCATGGTCGTGAATTCTCTGTGTGACTTCATTGGAAATGGACGAGTCTTATTCTCTGGGGGTTTGGACCCGTCCAAAGAGTTTGGGGTCATTCTGTGGGATGGAAGAAGTCCTTGCTCTGTTGTTGATTTGTTTTATTTTGTTTTTCAACCTCAGGTATCCCACCAAATGAGGGATTCCACAGTAGAGCCCTGGGAAGGTGGGACTGGACAACCAGAAATCTGGTTAAAAATTGGGGCCTAGGGACACGTCAAGCCCATTATGACATCTAATGGTCCAGCCACTGAGAGGACGTACTAGAGGACACGACTCAATCTGAGGGTCACAATGCGTGCTTATGCCCTTGTCGCACTCAAGAATGGGCGGGGCCTCAGGCTGAATGCTGGTTTCTCCTACACTGAACGTTGGACAACATGCCAACCACAAGGATTCTTGCCATTGGTAAGGAAGAGTTCTGATTTCTGCATCACAGTCTCCCCTGGGCAGTGATTGGAGCTAAGGTCTAGGTTCTGAAGCCTGAAAACTGAGGTAGGGAAGAGATGATGACCTAAGGCCATGGCAGGTCTGATGTGCTCAGTGTGCGGTCAGGTGTCTGGGTGTTGGTCACGAGGTCCGGGCTCAGGTTGTCAGACAGTGCATTACTGCCCAGGTTAGACTATATATTTTGGGTGCATTCGAGTGCCGTGTTGGTTCTTATCTGAAGAACTCTTCAGGATATGAAGAATGAGCGAGTCTGAGGCGCGTGCTCAGGCTTTTGTCTCTG
>NW_026744545.1:0-2899 GCF_022355385.1 Mustela nigripes
AACTTCATTTTTCTGCATGTGGCTGTTCAATTTTCCCAACACCATTTATTGAAGAGGCTTTTTTCCATTGGACATTCCTTGCTGCTTTGTTGACGATTAGTTGACCATAGAGTTGAGGGTGTATTTCTGGGCTCTCTATTCTGTTCCATTGATCTATGTCTGTTTTGGGGACAGTTCCCTACTATCTTGATGATGACAACTTTGTAATAGAGATTGAGGTCTGGAATTGTGATGCCAACAACTTTGGCTTTCTTTTTCAATATTCCTCTGGCTATTCGAGGTATTTTCTGGTTCCATATATATTTTAGGATGATTTGTCCCATTTCTTTGAAAAAAATGGATGGGATTTTGATAGGGATTGCATTAAATATGTAGATTGCTTTAGGTAGCATAGACATTTTCACAATATTTGTTCTTCCAATACAGGAGCATGGAACATTTTTCCATTTCTTTGTGTCTTCTTCAATTTTTTTCATAAGTACTTTAGAGTTTTCTGAGGATAGATTCTTTGTCTCTTTGGTTAGGTTTATTCCTAGGTATCTTAGGGTTTTGAGTGCAATTGTAAATGGGATTCACTCCTTAATTTCTACTTCTTCAGTCTTGTTGGTATAAAAAAAATGCAACCAATTTCTGTTCATTGATTTATATTCTGACACTTTACAGAATTCCTATACAAGTTATAGCAGATTTGCTGTGGAGTCCTTTAAGTTTTCTTTATTTGAAATCTTTTTTTATATACATTTATAGCTATAAAATTTCCTTTTATAACTGCTTTGCTGCTTCTCATAATTTTTTGGTATATATTTTTTTATTTTCCTCAAGATGTATTTTTATTCCCACTTTGTATTCTTTTTTTGATTTTTTGTTTGTTTAAAAATGTGTATGTCTGTGTATTTGTAAATTTTCCAAATTTCCTTCTGTATTGATTTTAGTTTCATATTATTTTGGCTGGAAATATACTCGATATGCTTTCTATATTATTGATTTGGGGGGACTCTTGTTTTGTGGTTTAAAATGTGATCTATCCTAGAAAATTTTCCACGTGTGTTTGAGAAGAATATTTATTATGATACTATTGGATGGAATATCCTCTAAATAAGTTAGGTTCATTTGACTTAGTTGTTTGTTTTGTTTGCTTGTTTGTTTGAGAGAGAGAGAGCAGGGCAGAGAGAATGAGCAAGGAGTAAGGGCAGAGACAGAGAGAGAAGACCCCCTCCTGAGCAGGGAGCCCAATGTGGGACTCTATCTCAGGACCCTGGGATCACGACCTGAGCCAAAGGCAAAGGCTTAACTGACTGAGCCACCCAGTTTTCCAGGCATAGTGTCTAAATTCACTATTTTCTTATTGGTTTTCTGTCTGGATGATCTATCCATAGGTAAGAGTGGGGTATTATTGTCCCCAGATATTATTGTATTGCTATTTATTTCTACTTTTTGTTTTGTTAGTATTTGTTTTATATATTTATGTGGCTCATTTATTAGGTACATGATATTTACAATTACTGTATTGATGTATTGATGACACTTTTCTTATTGTATAATGACCTTCTTTGACTCCTGTGGTGATTTTTAGCTTATATAAACCCTATTTTGTCTGTTATAGTTATTGCCACCCTTGTTTTCTTTTGTTATCATTAGCTTGGAATATCTTTTTCCATCCCTTTACTCTCTGCCCATGTGTGTCCTTAAAGCTAAAGTGATTCTTTTATATGCAACATATTGTTGGATCTTGTGTTTTTGTTTTTTTTATTCTAGCCTTTCTATGTCTTCCAACTGATGATTCCATTCACTTACAGTTAAAGTAATTATGCATAGGTAAGGACTTAACTATTGACTTTCATTCTTTTTATATTTCATGATTTATTTAAATTTTATATATATACACTATATATATATAGTGTAATATTAGTTTCAGGAGTAGAATTTAGTAATTCACCATTTACATATAACAGTGAATGCTCATCACAAGTGACCTCCTAATAATTATTACTGACTTAGCCCATTCCCCTGCCCATCTCCCCTCCAGAAACAGTTACTTATAGTTAAGTGTATTATGGTTTGCCTTCCCCTCCCTTTTTAAATTTTTTTTTCTTTCCCCAGTGTTTATCTGTTTTGCTTTTCTTTTGTAGATGCTCTGCTCTTTATTTCCTGTCTTGTTCTCTTTGTTTGTAATCTGATGACTTTTTGTCGCAGTATGTTTTAACTTCTTTATCAAAATCTTTTGTGTTTTTTTACTACATATTTTTTTATATTTAGCATTAAGCTTATATAAAATACGTTAGTTATAACATTCCATTTTATGTTGAAAACAACTGAACTTCAATAGTCTACAGAAAATTTATACTTCTCCTATAACAATAGGTTATTGATGTTTTTACATTTTAGATCATTTTTATATTGTACTTTCAATAACAAATGATTGCAGTTATAGTTATTTTTAATAGGCTTGTTTTTTTAACTTTTAAACTAGACTACTAAATGATTTATATATCACCATTACAATATTAGAGAATCTGGTTTTGACTATACATTTACCTTTCGCAATAAATAAGGAGCCATCCATGCATCCATTTTGCCATCTTGATGACATCACCATTCCCAAATCTCCAGTAAGTGTTACTTTATATTTATCTTTTTTTTTAAAGATTTTATTTGTTTATTTGACAGAGAGAGAGAGAGAGGGAGAGCTCAAGTTGGCAGAGTGGCAGGCAGAGGAAAATCGAGAGGCAGGCTTATTACCCAGCAGTGAGCCCGATGCAGGTCTTAATCCCACGACCCTGGGATCATGACCTGAGCCAAATGCAGCTGCTTAACTGATTGAGTCACCCAGGGAGCCCTAAATTTTACTTTAGTTAATATATGACTATTTTTTATTTCTACTAATAGACATATCAATTTT